>NW_022313979.1:0-6712 GCF_002776525.5 Piliocolobus tephrosceles
TCATTGTGGTTTTGATTTGCATTTCTCTGATGACGAGTGATGATGAGCATTTTTTCATGTGTCTGTTGGTTGTATGGATGTCTTCTTTTGTGAAATGTCTGTTCATATCCTTTCCCCACTTTTAGATGGGGTTGTTTGTTTTTTTCTTGTATATTTGTTTGAGTTCTTTGTAGATTCTGGAAATTAGCCCTTTGTCAGATGAGTAGATTGCAAAAATTTTCTCCCATTCTGTAGGTTGCCTCTCCTATTCAACATAATGTTGGAAGTTCTGGCTAGGGCCATCAGGCAAGAGAAAGAAATCAAGGGTATTCAGTTAGGAAAAGAAGAAGTCAAATTGTCCCTGTTTGCAGATGACATGATTGTATATTTAGAAAACCCCATCGTGTCAGCCCAAAACCTTCTTAAGCTGATAAGCAACTTCAGCAAAGTCTCAGCATACAAAATTAATGTGCAAAAATCACAAGCATTCTTATACACCAGTAACAGACAAGCAGAGAGCCAAATCAGGAATGAACATCCATTTACAATTGTTTCAAAGAGAATAAAATACCTAGGAATCCAACTTACAAGGGATGTAAAGGACCTCTTCAAGGAGAACTACAAACCACTGCTCAGTGAAATCAAAGAGGACACAAACAAATGGAAGAACATACCATGCTCATGGATAGGAAGAATCAATATCGTGAAAATGGCCATACTGCCCAAGGTCATTTATAGATTCAATGCCATCCCCATCAAGCTACCAATGAGTTTCTTCACAGAATTGGAAAAAACTGCTTTAAAGTTCATATGGAACCAAAAAAGAGCCCGCATTGCCAAGACAATCCTAAGTCAAAAGGGCAAAGCTGGAGGCGTCACGCTACCTGACTTCAAACTATACTACAAGGCTACAGTAATCAAAACAGCATGGTACTGGTACCAAAACAGAGATATAGACCAATGGAACAGAACGGAGCCCTCAGAAATAATGCCACACATCTACAACCATCTGATCTTTGACAAACCTGAGAGAAACAAGAAATGGGGACAGGATTCCCTATTTAATAAATGGTGCTGGGAAAATTGGCTAGCCATAAGTAGAAAGCTGAAACTGGATCCTTTCCTTACTCCTTTTACGAAGATTAATTCAAGATGGATTAGAGACTTAAATGTTAGACCTAATACCATAAAAACCCTAGAAGAAAATCTAGGTAGTACCATTCAGGACATAGGCATGGGCAAGGACTTCATGTCTAAAACACCAAAAGCAACGGCAGCAAAAGCCAAAACTGACAAATGGGATATGATTAAACTAAAGAGCTTCTGCACAGCAAAAGAAACTACCTTCACTTCTTATTTTAATTATCTGAGTCATCTCTTTTCTTTGTCTAGCTAAGTATTTGCAGGTTTTGTTGAACCTTTAAATAAAACAACTCTTTGTTGTTGTTGTTTTTATTTTCCAGGATGAGGAAATAGAGGCTTTTATTGTGTCTTGGCCACTTGGAAATAGCAAAATAGTACAAAAATATTAATTATCTAACCTTTAATCCAAGAAGGAAAATGAGGATCCACCAGAATAATGAAGGTCACCCCAGATCCTGGGGAGGAGAATGCTGACAAACAGCCCCTGTTACCGCATCTGGCTGAAATAAATGAGTGAAGCTCTAGTACTAGAGAGAGGCAGAGAGCCTCCCTCTGTGACTCACCTTTCTATTGGGGATCCAAACAACCTAGGTTAGGGAAAAGAACTTTGTCTAGCCACATTGGCTGCAGCCCACTCTTATCTATAAGTACCATCCACTGGCTTTTAGGTCAAACTGTACATCGCTATATAAAACTTGCTGAATGAAGTACTTAAGTACTTAGAATCAAAGACAAAAGATGCTACCAAACACTGTCTATAATCACAGTCCCTATGGAGAGGGAAAATGGAAATGAAAAGAAACAAGATAATATCATAAAATCCTAACCTAATCCTAATGAAAATAATTACAATAATTAGAAGTGTCGGCACTCTAGATGAGAAGGAATCAGCACAAGAATTCTGGCACCATAAAATTTCTAAATGTAGTGATACTACTAAGGGATCACATGAGCTCTCCAGAAATAGTCCGCAACCAAGATGGAAAGGCAAAAATGACACATAAAGAATTCAAAGCATGGATTGTAAGGAAGATTAATGAGATTCAAGACAAGTTTGAAAATCAAAACACAAAAAAACTTCCAAACGAATCCAGGAAATGAAGAAAGATAGCATCTTAAAAATAAATCAGAGCTTCAGGAATTGAAAAACTCACTTAAGGAATTTCAAAATGCAATCGCAAGCTTTATAAAGAGACTGGACTAAGCAGAGGAAAAAATTTCTAATCTTTAAGAACAGTCATTCAAATTAACCTAGACAGACAAAACTCAAGAGAAAGGAATTTAAAAATGAACAAAATCTTTGGAAAAATATGGGATTATGTAAAGTGACTAAACCTATGATATACTGACATTCCTGAGAGAGAAGGAGAAAGAGTAAACAACCTGGAAAACATATTTGAGGAAATAATTCAAGAAAATGTTTCTGGTCTTGCTGGAAACATAGACATCCAGATACAAGGAACTAGATAAAATAACACCTGTTCAATACTGCCCAAAATGAGTATTACCAAGCGTTTAGTCACCAAACTGTCTAATGTCAATGATGAAGAAAAAAATCTTAAAGATAGCTGGAGAAAAAAGATTACGTACAAAGGGAACATGATCTGGCTAGCAGCAAACTTTTCAGTAGCATCCTTATAAGGCAGGAGAGATTAGGGGCATATTTTTAGCATTAATAAAGAAAAGAAATTCCAACCATGAATGTCATAGCATACCAAATTAAGCTTCAGAAATGGAAAAACAAAGACTTTTCCAAACAGAAAGCACCAAAGCAATTTGTTACCACTAGACCAGGCTTACAAGAGACACTTGGGAGTTCTAAACGTGGAAACAAAATAAAGATACTTGCTACTACAGAAACAAAGTTAAGTACATAACCCACAGACATTATGAAGGAAGCAGACAATAGAAACTACAAAGCAATGGGATAATAAGTTTATTATACTATCAAAATCTCACATATAAACAAACCTTGACCATAACTAGCTTAAATGCCCCCCATTTAAAAGGCACAGTATTTCAAGTGAAATTAAAAAAAATGTAAAAAAAGACACTTCAATCTGCTGTCTTTAAGAGACCCATCTCACATGTAATGACACACCCATAGGCTCAAAGTAAAGGGTTGGAAGAATATCACCGCACAAATGGAAAACAAACAACAACAACAAGAAGCAGATCTTACATCAGATAAAACATATTTTATCTTACATCAGATAAAACATCTTTTATCCTACATCAGATAAAACAGACTTTAAACCAACAAGTGTAAAAATGATCAATGTACAGCCAGAATGTACAAACAGACAGCCAGAAAATGTACAAACAGACAGCCAGAAAATAATAGTGGGGAGTTAAACAATGTACAAACAGACAGCCAGAAAATAATAGTGGGGAGTTAAAAAACAAACAAACAAACAAAACAAACAAAAAACACTGACAATGTTAGAGAGATCTCAAGGTGGAAAACTAACAAGGAAATTCTGAATTGAAATTTGACATTTGACTAATTGAACCTAATAGACATGTACAGAACATTCCATGCATCAATCACATAATATATATTCTTCTGAACATGGTACATACTTCGAGACTAATAACATGCTCAGCAATTAAACAAGTCTCAATAAATATTTTAAAAAATATTTAATGGCAACCATACTCTTAGACCACAGTGGCAGAAAAACAGAAATCAATACCAGGAAGATCTCCCACAACCAAAAAATCACCTGGATATTAAACAACCTGCTTCTAAGTGACTGTTGGGTAAGCAACAAAATGAAGGAAGATATAAAAAAAAATTCTTTCAAATAAAGGAAAATAGAGATACATAGAAATACAACATACCCAAATCTCTGGGATGCAGCAAAATCAGTGTTAAAAGTTTATAGTCTACACAACTAACTCTACAAGTTCGAAAGAACTTAAAGTAGCGATCTAACAATCACACCTAAATGAACTAGAAAAACAAGAACAAATCAACTCCAAAGCTAGCAGGATAAAAGATGTAACTAAAATTCAAGTGGAATTAAACAAAATTGAGACAAAAAAGTCAAAAAAGAAATTGATGGCACCAAAGGTTGTTCCTTCCAAAGAAAAGACAAGACCAATAAACCCATAGCTAGATCAACAAAGAAAAAAAATAAATAAATAAAAGATAAGATCCAAATAAGCAAAATTGGGAATGACAAATTGGTATTACAATTAATACCACAGAAATATACACAAAAAATCAGAGATAAATATGAATACTTCTATGCACACAAACTAGAAAATCTAGAGAAAATAGAAAAATGCTAGCAAGACATAAACTGCCAATATTGAAATAGGAAGAAATTGGAACCATGAGAAAATTAATGTTGAGTTCTGAAACTGAAGCAGTAATAAAAAACCTACTAACAAACACAAAAAGTCCCAGATTAGATGGATTCCTAGTTGAATTCTACCAATTCAGCTGGAGAGCTGGTACCAATTATACTGAAACTGTTTGAAAAATTCAAGGTGGAGGGATTCCTCCTTAACTCATTCTGTGAAGCCAACGTCACCACAAATGACAAAAATACAATGAAAAGAGCAAACTACAGGCCAAGCCAATGTCCCTGATGAACATGTACACAAAAATCCTAAACAAAATATCAGCCAACTGAATCTAGTAGCACATCAAAAAGTTAATTCACCAGGATCAAGTAGGCTCATTCCTGGAATACAGAGTTGGCTGAATATGTAAAAATCAATAAATGTGATTCATCCTATAAAAATAATTAAAAGTAAAAATCATAGAATAATTTCAGTAGATGCAGAAAAAGCCTTCGATAAAACCCAGAGTCCCTACATGATAAAAAATGATCAACAAACTAGACATTGAAGAAACATACCTCCAAAAAATAAGAGTTATGTACGATGAATCCACAGCCAACATCATACTAAATGAACAAAAGCTGGAAACATTCCCCTTGAGAACTGGAAAAGACAAGGATGTCCACTCTCATCACTCCTATAAAACATACTACAGGAAGCCATTGCCAGAACAATCAATGAAGAAAATGAAAGGCATCCAAATAGAAGAAGAAGAAATCAAAATCTCTCTCTTCAAAGAGGATATGATTCCCTAGAAAATCCTAAACACTCCATCAAATGACTCCTGTAATTTGAAAATGACTTCAGTAATCAGGGTACAAATTCAGTGTACAAGATTCAGCAGCATTTCTATACATTAATAATGTTAAAACTGTGAGTCAAATTGAGAGGTGAGGCCAGCTGGACTTCCTGGGTTGAGTGGGGATTTGGGGAACTTTCCTGTCTTACAAGAGGATTATAAAACGCACCAATTAGTTCTCTGTAAAACACACCAATCAGCGCTCTGTAAAACGTATCAATCAGCACGACTCTAAAGTAGCCAATTGCGGGGAGGATTGAAAAAGGAAACTCTGATATGACAGAAATGGAACATGAGAGGGGACGATAAGGGAATAAAAACCACCCCAGCCAGCAGCAGCAACCCACTCAGGTCCCCTTCCATGCTGTGGAAGTTTTGTCCTTTTACTCTTCATAATAAACCTTGCTACCACTCATTCTCTGGGTCTGTGCCATCTTTAAGAGTTGTAACACTGACTGTGAAGGTCGACGGCTTCATTCTTGAAGTCAGCGAGACCACAAACCCACTGGCAGGAACCAACTCCAGACACATCTTGGGGGCTCATTCAGGATCTTGCCACGTTGTGAGTACCACTGGACCCTTTTCACTTGCTTTCTGTCCTATTTTTCCTTAGAATTCGGGGGCTAAACACCAGGCACCTGTCAGCCACTTAAAAGTGACTAGCGCAGGTACCATACTAAAGACACAGATGTCAGGCTTTCTGGTAAAGGGCTCTCTAACAACCCCTGACTCTTCATAGTCAGGAGCATTGGTTTACCTTGAACCAGCTTCTTCTTTTCCTGTACTTCCGGGCTGAGGTAAGGGTTGACAGAGAAGAAAGCCATTCAGTTCCAGGGTCCCAACAAAATGTTGGTCAACCCTGCAGCCATGAGCGGAGCTCTCAAAGTTACATCGCCCAAGCGAGACTCACTCATCTATCCTGACCCTTTCCTCCTGGGTCCTAGCACATGTCAGACAAACTTCCTCCCACCCCTCTTCTCCAAGGCTAGTCCCACTTATAAAAACCACTCCCTGTCCCTGGTGCTCTTCTAGTTTCTCCTATTTCTAATATGAATTTTGGGACTCTGTTCCCTTCTTTAGGCACCTGGGCTCACCAATCAGAAAGATATAATTTTTGCCCGAAGCCCCATCAAATTGTGGAAATATCTGGCATTTTAGGATCCCTCCTCAGAGTAGCAGGCCTAACAAAGGGTATTCTTGAAGCTAGCATATGGGGAGCCTCAGAAATTACAGACTCCAAAATTTGGGGGGATATCCTTCCTATTCATATGATTAGAAGTGAGAACAAAAAGGCATCACTCTTCCAACCCTGGATATGCCTTCCCTCCCTCAGGATATGGCCCTCCACTGCCTTTTAAGGTATATCATCTTTATAGGACAAGGGAAGGTCCCTTATGTCCAAGCTTTCTTTTCATTGAAGGATAATCCACAACTATG
>NW_022313979.1:6722-11252 GCF_002776525.5 Piliocolobus tephrosceles
GAACAGTCCAAAACCGTGGGCGTTTTTTTATTCAACAAGCTCACCCTTGAAATGCATCCTAAGGCACTGGAACCAATTTGACCCAGAAACCCTAAAATAGAAGTGGCTTATTATTTTCTGCACTGTGGCCTGGCCCCAATACTCTCTCTCTGATGAGGAAAAATGGCCACCTGAGGGTAGTATAAATTATAATACTATTTTGCAGCTTGACCTTTTATGTAAGAGGAAAGGTAAATGGAGTGAAATACCTTATGTCCAAGCTTTCTTTTCATTGAAGGATAATCCACAACTATGGGAAGCTTGCAATTTATATTCTACAGGAGGACCTCTTAGCTTACCTCCATGTCCTAGCCTCCCTACAGCTCCCCTTCCTATTAATGATGAGCCTCCTCTAATCTCCTCCACCAGGAAGGAAATGAGCAAAGAAATCTCAAAGGGACCACAAAACTCCCCAGGGTATAAGTTATGTCCCCTTCAAGTTGTAGGAGGAGGGGAATTTGACCCAATTTGGACACATGTCTCCTTCTCTCTCTCTAATTTAAAGAAGATCAAGTTAGACCAGGGGAAGGTTTCAGATGATCCTGATAGGTATGTAGATGTTCCACAGGGTCTAGGGCAAACCTTCTACCTCATGTGGAGAGATGTTATGCTATTGTTAGATGAGCCTACCAAGAGGAACAGGCCGAAAATGAAAAGCGAGATAAGAGAAAGGCCACAGCCTTAGTCATGGCCCTCAGATAAACAAACCTTGGTGGTTCAGAGAGGACAGAAAACAGAGCAGGCCAATCACCTGGTAGGGCTTGTTATCAGTGTGGTTTGCAAGGACAGCTTAAAAAAGATTGTCCAATGAGAAACAAGCTGCCCCCTGGCCCATGTCCACTATGCCAAGGCTATCACTGGAAGGTGTACTGCCCCAGAGGACAAAGGTTCTCAGCCAGAAGCCCCCAACCAGCTGATCCAACACTTGCCCGGGGATTGAGGATGCCCTGGGCAAGTGTCAGCTCCTGTCATCACCCTCACTCAGCCCTGGGTAAGTTTAACCATTGAGGGCCAGGAAATTGACTTCTTCCTGGACACTGGTGTGGCATTCTCAGTGTTAATCTCCTGCCCTGGACGGCTTTCCTCAAAGTCCGTTACCATCTGAGGAATCCTGGGACAGCACGTAACCAGGTATTTCTCCCACCCACTCAGTTGTAATTGGGAGAGTTTGCTCTTTTCACCTGCCTTTTTTTATTATGCCTGAAAGTCCCACATCTTTATTAGGGAGGGATATATTCGTCAAGGCTGGAGCTATTATCTACACGAATATGGGGAACAAGTTATCCATTTGTTGTTCTCTACTTGAGGAGGGAATCAACCCTGAAGTCTGGGAATTGGAAGGACAATTTGGAAGGACAAAAAATGCCTGCCCAGTCCAAATCAGGCTAAAAAGACCCCACCACTTTTCCTTATCAAAGACAATATCCCTTAAGGCCTGAAGCTCATAAAGGATTACAGAATGTTGTTAGACATTTAAAACGTCAAGGCTTAGTAAGAAAATGCAGCAGGCCCTGCAACACCTCAATTTTAGGAGTACAAAAACCAAATGGTCAGTGGAGACTAGTGCAAGATCTAAGACTCATCAATGAAGCAGTAATTCCTCTATATCTAGCTGTACCCAACCCATAAACTATGCTCTCTCAAATACCAGAGGAAGGAGGATGGTTCACTGTTCTGGACCTCAAGGATGCCTTCTTCTGCACTCCCCTGCACTCTGATTCCCAGTTTCCCTTTGCCTTTGAGGATCCCACAGACTACACCTCCCAACTTACATGGACCGTCTTGCCTCAAGGGTTTAGGGATAGGATTCATCGTTTGGTCAGGCACTGGCCTAAGACCTAGGCCACTTCTCAAGTCCAGGCACTCTGGTCCTTCAGTATGTGGATGATTTACTTTTGGCTACCAGTTCGGAAGCCTCATGCTAGGAGGCTCCTATAGATCTCTTGAACTTTCTAGCTAATCAAGGGTAAAATTTGTCTAAATCAAAGGCCCAGCTCTGCCTACAGCAAGTCAAATATCTAGGCCTAATCTTAGCCAGAGGAACCAGGGCCCTCAGCAAAGAATGAATACAGCCCATATTGACCTGTCCTCACCCTAAGACATAAAAATAGTTCCAGGGGTTCCTTGGGATCACTGGCTTTTGCCAACTATGGATCCCTGGATACAGCGAGATGGCTAGGCCACTCTATACTCTAATCAAGGAGACCCAGAGGGTAAATATTCATCTAGTAGAATGGGAACCAGAGGCAGAAACAGCCTTCAAAACCTTAAAGCAGGCCCTAGTACAAGCTCTAGCCTTAAGCCTTCCCACAGGACAAAATTTCCCTTTATACGTCACAGAGAGAGCGGGACTAGCTCTTGGAGTCCTTACTCAAACTCGAGGGATAAGCCCACAACCAATGGCATACCTAAGTAAGGAAATTTATGTAGTAGCAAAAGGCTGGCCCCACTGTTTATTGGTAGTTGTGGCGGTGGCCATCTTGGTATGAGAGGCCATCAAAATGATACAAGGAAAGGATCTTACCTTTTGGACTACTCATGATATAAATGGCATATTAGGTGCTGAAGGAAATCTATGGCTATCACACAACCACCTGCTTAGATACCAGGCACTACTCCTTGAGGGACCAGTGCTTCAAATACACATATGTGCAGCCCTCAACCTTGCTACTTTTCTCCCAGAGGATGGGGAACCAATTGAGCATGACTGCCAACAAATTGTAACCCAGACTTATGCTGCCTAAGAGGATCTCTTAGAAGTCCTCTTAGCTAATCATGACCTTAACCTGTATACTGATGGAAGTTCATTTGTGCAGAATGTGATACGCAGGGCAGGTTATGCCATAGTTAGTGATGTAACAGTACTTGAAAGTAAGCCTCTTCCTCTGGGGACCAGTGGCCAGTTAGCAGAACTAGTGGCACTTACCTGAGTCTTAGAACTGGCAAAGGAAAAAGGAATAAATGTGTATACAGACAGTATGTATGCTTATCTAATCCTGCATGACCATGCTGCAATATGGAAAGAAAGGCAGTTCCTAACCTCTTGGAGAATCCCCATTAAATACCACAAGGAAATCATGGAATTATTGTACGCAGTGCAAAAACCCAAAGAGGTGACAGTCTTACACTGATGAAACCATCAAAAAAGTGAAGGAGAAAAGGTAGAAGGAAACCATCAGGCAGCCGCTGAGGCCAAAATTGCTGCCAGGTGGAACATCCCATTAGCAATACCTATAGAAACATCCTTGGTACGGAACAACCCTCTCCAAGAGATTAAGCCCCAGTATTCCCCGACTGAAACAGAATGGGACTTTCAAGGGGGCACCGTTTTCTCCCCTCGGGGTGGTTAACAACAGAAGAGAGAAAGATACTCATACCTGAAGCCAGCCAATGAAAAATACTTGAGACCCTCTACCTAACTTTTCATATGGGTGTTGAGAGCACTCATCAAATGACCAAATTCCTATTTACAGGGACAAAGCTCCTCCGGACATCCGACAAGTAGTCAGAGCCTGTTAGGTGTGCCAAAGGAATAATCCCTTGGTTCATCATAAGGCCCCTCTGGGGGAACAAAGAATAGGGCACTATCCCAGAGAGGACTGGCAGTTGGACTTTAACCATATGCCTAACTCAAGGGGATTTCAATACTGGTTGGTCTGTGTTGATACCTTTACAAATCGGATAGAAGCCTTCCCCTGCAAGACAGAGAAGTCTCAGGAAGTGGTTAAAGTCCTAATTCATGAAATAATTCCTAAATATGGGCTTCCCCAAAGCTTACAAAGTGACAATGGTCTGGCTTTTAAAGCCAAGGTAACTCTGGGAATTTCCAAGGCACTAGGGATACAATATTACCTTCACTGTGCCTGGGGGCCACAATCCTCAGGGAAGTCCAGAAGGCAAATGAAACCCTCAAGAGGCACTTAAGGAAACTAACCCAAGGAATTCATCTCCCATGGCTTACTCTCTTGTCCATGGCATTGTTGAGAATACAAACTTCTCCTCACAAAATGGCGTTCAGTCCATACTGTAATACTAATATGGATGACCTTTCTCACAAATGACTTCCTACTTGATCAGGAAATGGCCAACTTGGTCAAGGATATAACTTCATTGGCAAAATATCACCAAAACCCTAAAAACCTACCCAAAGGATGCCACAGAGATAAGGGAACAGAGTTTTTCCAACCCGGAGATCTAGTGTTGGTCAAGTCCCTCTCCTCTACCTCCCCATCTACAGATTTCTTGTGGGAAGGACCATACTTGGTAATCCTCTTTACGTCAACGGCAGTTAAGGTGGCAGGAGTGGAATCTTGGATTTACCACACCTAAGTTAAACTCCACCCCCGCCCCCCAAGAACCTACGGGACTCTCAGCTCAGGAGTCCCAAGATCAGACAGACTAGCCTCAATACACCTGTAAACCATCGGAGGACTTGCATCTCCTATTTCTGAAGGGAACATCCCAGACTAAAAAGGCTCCTACAGCTGATCC
>NW_022313981.1:0-3547 GCF_002776525.5 Piliocolobus tephrosceles
AAATGAACAAGCAAACAAAACTTCTCTCTATACCATGCACTATATTAGAAAAAAAATGGATCATAAAACTAAATGTAAAACCAAAAACTATGAAAACTCCTGGAGAAAAGCATACGTAAAATCATTATGACCTTGGATTAGGAAGAGGTTTCCTAAATATGACACCAAAACCATGATCTCAACTAAAACAAATAAAACCCAACACACATTAAGAAACCCATAGTGTTAAACATAAGTTAGGTAAATTAAAAATGTCTGCTCTTTAAAATATGCTATTAGAAGAATGAAAAATAAGCCACAAACTGAGAGAAAATAATTGGAAATTACATATTTGGTAATGATGGACTTACATCCAGAAGACATAAGGAACTCTCAATACTCAGTAAGAAAACAGACAACATGATAAAAAAAAAAAAAAAAAAAATGGACAAAGGACAAAATACTTGAACAGACATTACCCCATAGAAGATAGGTGGATGGCAAATAAGGACCTGAAAAGATGCTCAACATTACTAGACCTGAGAAAATGCAAATTAAAGCCTCAATGACACCTCAATATACACTTTAAAATGGGTAAAATGATAAAGAATGACCATGCCAAGTGTTGCTGAGGATGTGGAAAGACTGCAGCTCTCATGCACTTCGGCCGAGAAAGTCAAATGATGCAGCTGTGAAAAAATGGTGTGGGGTTTTTTGGAAGATAAACAGAACCACCATGGGATTTAGCTATCCCATCCCAGGTCGTGTACCCAAGAGAAAGTACAGCATATGTGTCTAAAATATCTGCACACAGACATTCACAGTAGGCTTATTTGTAACAACTAAAAACTAGAAACAACTCAAGTTACCATCAACAGGGTGTGTGTCTGTGTGTTTGGAGGCCCACTCTCCCTCACGGCCCCCTCTCCCACACGGCCCACTACTGGACCCCGGATCCAGCCGCTGCCAAGGCTACAAACAGAGATCCCCGGGGCTAAGCGGCCGCCATCGTTTGAAGGGGACACAGCCAGACTGTCCGCAATAAAACGAGGGGCGGCCGAGCCAATGCGCATGCGCAAGGCGCAAGCCCTGGGAGCATTTCCGTCACAGTGGTTCCCACGGTTGTCAGAGAAACCACGCACTGAGGCCTGGCAAACAGGAGCCCTCCGTGGCAGTGCTTGGGTGGTGGGGCTCCGAGGCTCCGAGGCTCCAGCCTGACCTCTCCACGGGGTCGACAGGACTGTCTCCGGATGCCAGGAGTACTGGACACGGGCTAACCAGGATGTTGACAGCACAGGCGCAGTCGGGGGGAAGCAGCACCGCATCCCAGCCCCAGGCCCGCCCGGACGTTGAGAATGAGACTCTCCTCTGTTCCTGAGTGGACTGACACCCTGAAACTTTTGACTGGCCACTAAATCCCAGGTGTTCTTTGACTTTCCCTGGCATTCATGGAAAGGTCACCTGTGCAACGCTTCCACAGGGTACATGCCTGGACACCATAGATTCTTTCGCCATCGCCCCATATGCCCTCGGTGACACACATTCGCACCATCTGCTCTAGGGTACGCCAGTGCCATGTGTGGTCACATTGTCCCCAGCTCAGAATCACCGCTTGTCCTCTTTACACGTGCGCTGGAAAGCGGTATCAGCTTGCAGGAGCCCCAGGCCCTTTCTAATCAGGGCAGCCCACTGCTCTTTCAAAGGAGGGAGGCAGAGGGCTTAGGGGTCAGTGAACTTTCAGCTGACACCACACCTTGGGGCCCATGCGATCATTCTGGGCTGCAGCGAGGCCCTGCCTGCGTCAGTAGATGTGCTGAACCCAGCCATTCTCACCCGGAGGGCTCCAGAATTGGATCTGATGGGGGGTGGTGAGATGACCCCAGCAGGCGCCCTGAAGCTCCCTCTCCCCTGGTGGAAATCGACTCAAGGAAGTCCTGAAGACCAGACTCCTGATTCTTCACATCTAATTATCTCAGGAGACATTAACACAGCAATTTTGAGAATTTCCCATTAATTGTTAATCCATGGAGAAAAATTGAACATTTTTTTTAAATATGAAAAGCTTCATATAACACAAATTACACTCCCACATGTGATTCAATTTCTATTCATTAATGCCAGAGAATTTAATAATTACGAATTGCCAGTGGTAAAAAATAAATAAATCATTCATCACTGAAGAAGCGCAGAAGGTTTAAAGAGACAAGAATATGTTATTGGCTTTGGAGAATTTTATGCTTTCCAAAAGGTTTTGCCTTTTTTTTTTTTTTTTTTTTTTTTTTTTTTTTTGCTCACGGCCTTCTTTCTCTCTCTTTCTTTCTGATTTCAGTTTCTTTTGATTTCTCCTCCTTAGAAATGGTGAGAGAACTTTGGATGTGGAACATGAGGAGGAGGAACACAAAGTGGTTGCTTCACTTGGTCAGCACTGCGGGTGCTCAGCAAAGGCACTGCTGGTGCACATCCCAGTGGTGTCTCTGAGCCCCAGTCGTCATTGCAGCTGATGATGAAACTTTTGGCGTGGCAGAAGAGTCTCCACAAACTTTGGAAGGTGTCAGCTGCATCCTCCATAGCCGTGTATCCCTGCTGAGGGTGATCTTCTGGGGGAGCGTAAAGTCCCCCTCACGTGCCAGGGCTGGCTGGCTGCAGACTCTTTCACAGCGCAGCCCCGGCGGAGGTGCAGGCGGCGCGGGCCCCTGGGTTGGGGAAGCACCACTTGCCTGGGTAAGAAAGGCAGCACCAGCGCTCGCTCACCAACAGCTGGGCCCCGGTGTCGCGAGTGGATGTGAGTGATGCCTCCTTGGGGCCGCAGGGGTCCCAGGAAGGCTGCAGACCACGGTGACTAGCGGGCAGCCTGGTGACCGCAATGGAAGGTGACGGGGTTCACCGCGACAGGCGACCAAGCAGAGCCCGAGCCCGTGCATCCTGCATCGCCAGCAGCACCGCGGGGAGGCCCGGCGCTGGTGACGCGGCGGCCAGAGCACCAGGCCCACGACCCAGTCCCAGACGCCAGCCCATGGTCAGCTAATTTCAGGAACCGTGGGCCAGCTGAAGCCCGGGTCCCACGGTCAAGACAAAGGACAGAGGGTCCGCAGGCAGGGCCAAGAGCCTGCAGCGTGGGCCTGGCTCCATCGCCACGGAGCTTGCAGGGTGCAGCAGGCACCGGGCAGTGATCAAGGCTTGCAGATGAGGCTGCGCCCATCCGCGAAGTCTCCTGCCCAGAGTCCAGCCTTTCCGCGGAGACTCCACGTGCACCCCCTCCTCATTGTCCTTGTCTAGGGCCGCGGCAAAGGACCTCGCTCCCATGGCGCGACTCCGAGGGCGCCGGAACCTGGGACAAGCAGGAGGAGCAGGGGAAGCACCGCTGAGAACCCAGCTAGAGAGGCGCCCCAGGGCGGCACAAGGGGCCGCATTTAACGTGTCAATCATCTCAAAGATTTTATGACTTTTTTTGACATCTTATAATATCCATAATGTCTATTATATCTTGTGATATAATTATTAACACCACTTTATTGTGATTATTATGATTATTTTTATACCAACACATCTTCAATTATTAATATTCCCA
>NW_022313982.1:0-45808 GCF_002776525.5 Piliocolobus tephrosceles
CACGTTATGCACATGTACCCTAGAACTTAAAGTATAATAAAAATAAAAAATAAAATAAAAATAAAAAAAATAAAATAAATAAATAAATAAATAAAAAGCAGGGGGAGAAAAGTATCATTAAAGGTACTACATAATTTGTTTCTCATGTAGTCTCACTCTTACCCTATCATAGTAAGAGATAATTCTTCCATTACAAAAAAATTCAAACCTACAGAAAGCCTGAAAGAAAGTGTGGTATAAACCTGGTATACATTTGTATTAGTTTCCTGTGGCTGTTGCAACAAATTACTATAAATTTGGTGGCTTACAAGAACAGAAATTTATTTTTTCACAGTTCTGGAGGCTGTAAGTCTGAGATTAAAGTGGTGGTAGAGCCAAGCTCTCTATAAGAAATAAGTATCTTTCTTTTCCTCTTCCAGTTTCTGATGACTCCTGGCATTCCTCGGATTGTAGCAGTAAAATTCTAATCTCCGCTTCTGTCTCTACATGGCCTTATTCTTTGTGCCTCTGTGTCCTCTACTTTCTCTTCTAAGGACACGGGTCATTGGATTTAGCCACCCTAAATCCAGTATAATATCATCTTGAGATCCTTAATTTAATTATATGTACAAAGACCGTACTGTCCAAATAAGTTCACATTCACAGATACCAGGAATTAGGACTTGGAAATATCTTTTGGGGGGCATTGGGGCAGCGGGCACTCTTCAACCCACTACAACCCTTTAGCTAGATTCACCAATTTTTAATATTTTGCAAGATTTTTTTTTTTGCTTTCTCTGTCTCTACCATTCTCTCTCTCTCTCCCTTTCTCTGAAAATTGCAAGTATCATGGCACTTCAACTCTAAATATTTCAACAGGCACCTCTAAAAATAATGGATTTTTCCACATGACACTTGGGAAATTTAACATTAATACAATAGTATCATCTGCTATTCACTTCATATTTTATTTTTCCATTTCTCCTAAAACTGTCTTTAATAATTTTGTTTATGATTCAGGATTCAATTGAAGCCCACCTACTGCATTTGAGTTGTGAAGTCTCTTTAGTTTGTTTTAATCTTGATTAGTCTCCTGCTATTTTTGTTGCTAGTTTGATTTTCACGACATTGATAGTTTCCAAAAGCCCAGGTCTATTGTATAATGTATAATATTCCACATTCTGGAGTTTTCTGATAGTTTCTTCATGACTATATTCAAGTTAAATATTTTGAAAAAGGCCACTACATAGGTATTGCCCAAAGTGTTGGTTTGTCCCTATATTGCTGATTCTGGGTTTGATCCCATGGTTAAGTAGCGAATCTATCAGATCACTATACTGTAAATGTATCTTTTTTCTTTGATAGTTAAAATTAAATGTGGGGTGATACCCTGAGACCTTTTGACTGTCTATCCTAACAACTCTTTACCCAATGGCTTTAACCTCCCTTAATGATCTATGCTTATACTTGCTATTACACTGGGGTGATATAAAATGTTAACTTACTAATTCTACCATTCTTTCTACATTTATTAGCTGACATTCTTCCATAAAGAAGAAGGGCTTCCTCTCTTTCTCTCTCTTTCTTTACTATTATTGTAGAATTAATAATTATTTTACTATCTAATGCAATATCAATTTATTTTCCTTCCTGACATTCCCAGATTTTTTTTTTTATCATTTTCTTTCTGTTTCGATAACTTCTTGAAACAGAAAAGTTCTATTATGGTAGGTCTATTAACAACAAATTTTCTTTCTTTGTCTTCATCTGAGAATTTTGAGTGCCCTTTCGTTCCTGAAAGATAATTTTGCTGGATATGGGACTTACGGTTGATAGTTTATTATTATCATTATTCAATAAGTCTTATGCCACTTCCCTCTGTCCCCATGATTTCTGATGAAAAATCTGCTGTCATTTGATTTTTTCCCCACTCTAGGTAAACTGTTGTTTGTCTCTTACTGCTTTTAATATTTTTTCTGTCTTTCATTTTCGAAAGTTTGACTACGATGTCTCTTGGAGTGAATCCCTTTGGGTTTATCCTGTTTGGGATTGCTAAACTTCTTGAATATGTACTGTAATGTCCGTGCCAAATTTAGAAAGTTTCAGTCATTATTTCCTTGAGTATATTTTCAGCTCTGCCTCTTTCCACTCTCTGAAACTCCAGTAACATGGATATTAGATCTTTTGTTATAGTCTCACAAGTCCCTGAGGCTCTGTTCAGTTATTAAATTCTGTTTTCTCTCTGATGTTCAGGTTGGTTAATTGCTGTTGTTCTGTCTTCCAGTTCTTTGATTATTTCCTCTGTCCATTCTGTTTCGCTATTGAGCCCATCCATTGAGTTTTTAAAAAATATTTGGGTTATTATATTTTTTAATTTAAACCTTTCCATCTGATTATCCTTTACATTTTCTATTTCTTTGCTTAGATTTCCTTCACTATTTCTATTTTTTTATTTTTATATTTATAATTGCTTATTAGTGCATTTTTATGATGGCTATTTTAAAATTCTTGTCAGATAATTCTAACACATCTATCATCTTGGTATTGTTGATCCGTCTTCTTATTCAATTTGAGATTTTCCAGTTTCTTGACATAAGAGGTGATTCTTTTCTTACAATATTCTGGACATTTGGGGTATTACATTAGGCAACCCTGGGTCTATTCAAGCCTTCTGTTTTAAAAGGCCTCCTCTGATGCTGCAACAGTAGAGAACAGGGGTGATTTCATGTTCCTGTACAATGAGGGTAAAAGTCCAGGTTTCCCCTTGGCTCCTCTGATACCTTGTGGGAGAAGGGTGCCTCATTACTGCTGGGCATAAGTGGGAGTTTGGGCTCCCCACTAAATTTTCACTGCTACTACCCTGGTTGAGAAGTGGAGGAGTGCCTTGTACTCTTCTTACATGGCCTTCACTGATACTGAGAGGTGAGGGAGAAACTTCATGACGACTGAGCAATGGTGAAATTCCTGGCTTGCCACTTGGCCATCTCTGACACCACCTCACTGGGAAAGGAGGAGGATTGTCTTATTATCGTTGGTTTGAAGTGGAAGTCCAGGCTTCCCAGGGAGGCTCATTACCTTATTTGGCCCTCTCCGACACCATCCCAGCAGGTGGGCAATTAGGCATCTGCTGAGGATGGAGTACACACTGCCCATTCCACCTTTGCTGGCATGGGAGGATGGGACCACAGTTTTGTTCTATGGTGTGTGGCTGGAGTAGAGCATTGTCTAAAAGTTTTCTGTCTTGCTAGACTGCCCCTTTTCTAGTCTTTTGGTTAGAGAGAGCAGTTTTTTTGTTCGGACTTTTTGTGTCTGCCCATTGGTGTTTTGGGGTTATTGCTTCTGCGTTGGCAATCTCTCTAGCAGCCAGTCCAGGATATATAAGGCAAAAAGGAAACTCAGGGAACTAACTGCCACATATTTCCTCAGGTACGGAGATCCCTAATTGGTCTACATTCTTCTTTTACCTTTCAGAGTCATAAAAGAAATTAAAAATATAATATACAGGATTATTAGCTGACCTTATTGGGAAGAATAGGGAAAAATGCATCTACTCCATCTTTATCCAGAACTGAAGTCCACTGTGATGGTATTTTTTTCTGTTCTATTTAATGTCATGCTTTCTTGGGCATGGGAATAAATGCCAGGTGAATGGAAACCTTCTCACAAGTGCTTGGGGACCCAGTCCCATGAGGTTTGTCCTCCCACCAGCCACCAGGCTGACTTGCTGTGCTATATCTGGGGACAGAAAAGTCTAACTCCTCTTCCCACAATCCTGCCACCCCAACCCACAGTGAATGGGTTATCCCAAGGTATTGCAAACTTCCATAGTGGGATATACTTTGTACCTGGATTGAGGAAGGTAAGAGGTTTACTCCCACTGAATCACCTGCCAAATGTGCCATGAAGCTGCCACATCAGAGTGGCATGCCCTTGTCTAGGACACTGCTGAACACATGCCCCTGTCTCTGACTCTAGGCATGTCTGTGCCAGGCCCCCATTGGGGATGGAGAAAGACAGTAGTCATTAAGCAGGGGTGGAGAAGGAAAGGCCAGGTGGGGTCTGGGGCACTAGAAAGCAGAGGAACCCTTTCCAGGGAGGTGGAGAGGTGGCAGGAAATGAAAGCACATGTAAGCCAAGGCTGTAGCCCACCAGCACATTCTTCATTGTGCCATCAGGCTTATCTTAGAAAACACAAGGTCAAAAGTAAAATTAAGGATTTCAGGACAGCAACTGCAGAGCATTAAACACCAAACATGGGACCCCGTCTGAGTGTGGTGCCCTGTGAGACTGCACTGGTTGCATGCCCATGAAGCCAATCTTATTTACAACAACCCATCCAGTGAATATTTGTTCTCAAGTAAACCTCTAGCAAAATTATGTTTTCAGCTTCATCCAGTGGCTTTCTTTCACCTTAATTCTATAATACCATTTTCATTCACAGACCTTTGTGATACATGAAGTTAGGAAAGTAAGCAGTAGCCCCTAGAAATATCAGCATATGTCAAGATTCTTCTTGGCTTCCCCTAAAGTTCATCTTAGTTTTGTTTAATTGTTGTCTACTTAAAAACACTGATATCCGTTAAAGCATCTCACTATGTTTTGTAACAAGAGAAAATGAGATGGTGGCCAAGGAAGAACCCTGTCCCCCAGAATGCCTTTTACCACTCCCGAAATTCTAGTTAGCATGTCATTCCTTTACATTGAATCCAGTGACCTCTAGGTAAGTGCAAATGACCCTGGTAAAGGCCCACATTAAGCTATATCATTTATTTAAGTGTGGATGACTAGAACCTGCATGCAAACATTTCTTAAGAAAATGGATCTTATATCAAGTGTTCTTACCACAAAAAAGGGACATAGGAAACTTTTAGAGGTTATGGATATGTCTATTACCATAATTGTGGTGATGATTTCACAGTTACATGCCTATACTCAAACTCATCAAGTTGTATACATTAAATATGTGCAGTTTTGTATATCAATTATACATTAACAAAGCTGTTTCTCAAAGCTTATTTTTATATTTTGTTAATTTTACTTAAATAATTTTTTAAAGCAAAAGAAAATTAAGAAAAGAAATGTATCACCTCATGTGGGATTGGGGTGTTGGTCAGGCAAACCATACAGAAAGAGGAGACAGGAGCTGAGGAAAGCAAACCCACCCCCCCCTTCCTGAGTTTGCTGTTGGCTTTGAGTACCCAGAGGCTTGACCTTTAATTAGGATTCCAGATTTTGTGCTGATTGCTGCTGAATTGACAAGGGTTTGGATGTTGCCCCCACAACCATCTTTCACTGGCTGTCTATCCCATTTATCCTCCTGAGGACAGTGTTAAATAAATCAATGGAAATAGCCAAGTCGAGATATGCTGGGAGCCTCTGTACAGTGGTGTTTTATTAATAAAAGCAATGACATTTCTAAAACGCAGTACGTTATTCCCAGGCTAACGTATCAGTTTCTCAGCCCAATTCAGTGGTGAATCAGGAAAAATGGTTGCCAGCTTCTGAATGCCCTTTTTATTCTCTGTGTCTATAAAAGACTGCAACTCTGGCGTTTAGACTTTCTAGTCCTTTAGATTTGAATCTAAGCACATTCTCTGAGCAATTTAGACTTGTTGAAACAAATATCTTGAAATACGACCCCAGTGGCAGTTTCTTTCTTCAGGAAAGAAAGAAATGCACTATGTATTTGTCACAGGTGGGAATTTTAATGGAGCAACTATTCATTTGGGGAATGTAGACAGATTAATTTGGAATCACCCCAAGGCTGGTATACTTACCACATATGTCATGCCATTTTTGATATATGGCATTGATTAACACCCAGATGCCTTGAGATGCAGGCAGTGGAGAGTATGAGGTAAGGCAGAGCTTGACATCTATGTCCCTGCCATGAACTTCAGTTTTGGGGTGACAGGTTAAAATTCAAGCAATTAATGCATATTGAGAGCTGACTATGTACCAGGCATGGTGGGAATGCAGAAATGGCTGAGACACAGCCCCTGTGTTCAAGTGGCTTAAACATGGCAGGAAAGATGGGTCCTCTGGTGCTGATGATAGCTATGATAAAGATGACAATAGCTACCTTTAACAAGT
The DNA here is from genome assembly GCF_002776525.5 of Piliocolobus tephrosceles. Lineage (NCBI taxonomy): Eukaryota > Metazoa > Chordata > Mammalia > Primates > Cercopithecidae > Piliocolobus > Piliocolobus tephrosceles. The sequence continues at coordinate 6,073 of NW_022313982.1, forward strand.
GCTTACTATTTGCCCAGGACTGTGCTTAGTGTTGTACAGGCATTATCTCATTTACACCCTCTAAGAACCCTGTGAGATATGTACTATTGTGTCCAATTTGTCGATCCAGAAACAGAGGCTCAGAGCCAGTAAGCAATAGGACCGGGGTCACACAATCAAGAATCACACAGGTTTCCCTGAGTCTGAATCCTCTCGTTGTAACCAGTGTGACATAATTGAACCACCACACAGAGGGAAACTAAGATCCAATATGTGTGTAAAATCTGGGTGAGATCTCCAAAGGTCAACCAGTTCAACTGTTTCTCAAACTGGAGGGACTGGGAAGAGATGGAAGCCAACTGGAGATTCTAAAATCAAAAAGTGCCAGATGGCAGTGATGAGGAGGCCAGTGCTGTGCTCTGAGAATCAATGCAGGGAGCAAAGCAAGCTAGCTTTTCTGACATCATGTGTCCAGTGCCCTCTCCAAGTCATCTTCTCCCACCAACAAGGAGATTGGAATCCAAATACTTGGAAACACTGGCTGATGTCAACACTGTCAGAAAAATAAAAGTTCAACTTTGAATTTGGCAAACAAGACCTTCTACCTCACTTATGTCTATTCTTTGAGCATTTTGTTTATTAACCAACTATAGGCAAAACACTGTGCTAGGCGAGTGTGGGACTATAGTGATGCCTAAGACATGGCCCCTATACTTAGAGAGATTATTTTCTAAGGCAGGGATCAACACACTTTTTTCTGTAATTATCCACATAGTAAATAATATGGGCTTTGCTGGATGCATGGTCTCTGTCACAGCTACTCAACCAACCCTGGTATTATGGTGTGAAATTAGACATAGACAACACATAAATGAGCCAATAGAACTTTATTTACAAAATAGGCAATGAGCGGGATTAGACCTCTGGGCCAGAATGAAGGTTTGAATAGGTATCCTGGGAATGTAGAAAAATGAAGAATTGGTTTAAATTGGGGAAATCAAGTTGGTCTTCCTGGAGGAGGTGGCACATAACCTAGCAAAAGAAGAAAAGGACGATTCAGGGAACAGCAGGGTATTATTACTTCTACTACTCTTAATCATATGCCAAGTACTTCTCTAGGTACTTTATATTCATGAAGGCACTGAATCTTCACAACAACTCTCTAAGGTAAGTATTGTTATTATTGTCATTTTATGGAAGAGGAAACTAAGACTCAGAGTCATACAGCTAGGTAAATAGTTGAATGGCCAAAGTGCTGGTGCAGGTAGATAGATATGTGTGTGTGTGTGTGTGTGTGTGTGTGTGTGTGTGTGTGAAGGTGAAAAGGTGAAAAGTAAATAATGAGAACAATAAACAAAGACTACAAGATAGTTACCTCTTGCAGCAAGGAAGTGCATAATTTGATAAGACAGAGTAGGAGCACATTGGTAGATGAAAGTTTGTTGGTAATGTACTTTGTTCACTGAGTGGTAGATTAACAGGTGTGTTTATCATATTGGGTTTATAAATACATAAACAAGGCCATTTAGGAGCCAGAGATAATAGTGTATTATGAACCAAAGAGTATAAATATTCCAACCATATACACCAGATATAAAAAGAGAGTGACAAGAAAGAAAGGGAGAAAGGGATAGGAAAAGAGACAGAAAAGATTGGAGAATTGCAAAGATTTAGAAGATAGTTACTTAATTCACAATGCTCCTTACTCACCCTTGGCCCCTAGCAACTCTGTACCAACTCTACTTGTCCTACACAGTCACCCCAAGAGCAGTGGTATCAGAGGCTCAGCTGGGCTTCATGTTCCTGCGAGGCCCTTGTGCCTTTAGGAATTGGCGTTAACTCCAAGAGGCTTCAGGTATGGGGCAAGGCGGAGGAACAGGATTGGGTCTCCCAGACTGGTTGTATTAGCACGTACTTCCTCTTTCCTCCCAGCATCATTAAGACAAGGTCCAGGAAGGGTGGATAGTAATGTGACTTTCTATGGTATCCCATCTCCACCTTTCCTTTCCCCTTCTTTGCACTCTTGGCTTATCTTTAAAAAATCATGATTATCTGATTCCTTGTGGAGTAACAAAGGAGACATTGAGGAATTATCTTTTGTGTTAGAAACAATCCAATTATATGCTTTTAGTTATTTTAAAAATTACAGTTAAATTATTATTGACTATAGTCACCCTGATGTGCTATCAAATACTAGGTCTTAGCCATTCATTCTAATTATTTTTTGTACATATTAATCATTATTCCCATCTCCTCTCCAGCCCCCAACTACCCTTCCCAATCTCTGGTAAACATTCTTCTCCTCTCTATGTCCATGGGTTCGATTTTTTAAATTTTTAGATCTGCTACTAAAAATAAAATGCTAACTGTGTGTGTGTGTGTGAGAGAGAGAGAGAAAGAGAGACAGCGAGAGAGACGGAGAGAGAGACAGAGAAGTGGAGATATACCAGGGGATAGAATACACAAGATAGGAATATATGGGGAATTGTATGCTACAAGGGATGGGAACAGGAATTTTTTAAATACAGAGAGAAAAGAAAGGGAACTGTAGAGCCACTATGCAGAACAGGTTTCTGTCTATTTTCCTTCTTTCTTTTTTTTTTTTATTTTAAATTCTTGTTCCCATCTCCTTTAGCATAGCATTCCCCAGACCTCTCTCTCTTGGTTTTTCTATCCCCTGGCGTATGTCCGTCTCTCTCTTTCTCTCTCTCCACATTTTTTAGCAGCGGAACATCTCCGTTCTCCGTATTTCCTTTCCTCTTCCCAGTCCGTAGCTTCTCTCATTCAAATTAAAGTGAATGGGAGCCCATTCCCTTAGACTACTAATATGAGCTGGGAGAGTTGGAGCAGCCAGCCTAGGAACTACTTCTACTGGAATCTTTAGGTGATTATATTTTAGCAACAGGCACACAAGTAGGTGTGTAGGTATGTATGTCAAAACCATATTGTGGGTGGAGATTGCTGGACTGATAGTGCTCCCCTAGGTCTGGCTTATCACTAGGCTCAAAATGGTGGATCTGGAGCCCATTCCAGGCCAAATTAGGCTATTGAAGAGATTTCCCTGAGATAGAGACAGCCAGTAAGCCAAAACGAAGGGCAAATTAATTCACAAGGAAATTATAGCAGAGCAGACCATTTTTATGGTGAGACTGGAGCAGGTCAGCCAGCTCTGCAAGGGAAAGCAGCTGGAAGAGAGGGAATACATGCAGCCACCCTTGGTCAATGTAAGAGCTAGGCCTGAAAATGGTTTGGTTTCTAAATAGAGTGTATTTGACCCCGTAGCTATAGCTCTCCCATTTAAGAAATCCACAGGCATGTGCCCTAATGAAGCATTGATCATGCAAATTAGAGGATTATTATATTAGTGTAAAATTGTAATTGCTGTAACAAACAACCCCAACATTTTAGGGATTTAACATAGTAAAATGCTTATTCCTCATTCATATCATAGTCCAATCAGGTGGTTGACAAGCAGCCTCCCACATAGTAACTCTGGTATCCAATCTCCTCCAATCATTTTCTAGGACCTTGGTATTTTACTCCACTTTCTGCGTCCAAACTAGAGACCAATGCAAGGAGGACCTCAGGGGAGATTTTATGAGCCCAACCTGGAAATCCCTTTTCACCCACATCCCTTCCACCCACATCCCAAAGGCCAGAATGCAGTTACATGCCCCTACCTAACTGCAATGTAGAATACCAAAGGGAAAGACATGGTGGAAAATTAGCAAGTCTCTGACACAGAGATATAACACAGGAGACTGCACATGTGTGTACATGTATGTGCATGTGTATATTTTAAGCAGCAAGCTCACAGTGGCACAGAATGGAAGTGGGAGCCACAGAAAGTGTTAGTAATTGACAGGTTCAGGATTTTGAAAGAATAAATTTCACTATGTACATTTAAGGTATACAACACAATGTTTTGAGATTCATATAGATAGTAAAAAGGTTACTGTAGTGAAACAAATTTGCCTATCCATCATCTCACATAGTTACGCATTATGTGTGTGTGTGTGTGTGTGTGTGTGTGTTTGGCAAGAGCAACTAATATCTATTCATTTTACGTAGTTCTTCAATACAGTGCAATTTTTTTTCCCTCTAGTCTTTATGATGTACAGTAGATCTCTAGACTTGTTCATCCTATATATCTGCTACATTGTATTCTCTGGCCTACACCTCCCCATTTCCTCTTCAACCCTACTCTAGTAACCACTGTTTTGCTCCCTATCTCTGTACATAGTTGTCCCTCAGTATCTGTAGGGGATTTGTTCCAGGACCCCTATGGATAACAAAATTGACCAATGCTCAAATTCCTTATATAAAATGGTGTAGTATTTGCATGTAACCTATGCACAGCCTCCTGTACACTTTAAATCATCTCAAGATTACTTATGATATATGATACAATGTAAACGCTATGTAACTAGTTGTTATACTGTATTGTTTATTATTTGTAGTACTTTTTAGTATATTTTACTGTTGTATTTTCTGTTTTTTTCCAAATATTTTAAAACTACGATTGGTTGAATTAGTGGATACAGAAACTACAGATATGAAGTGCCAACTGTGTTTGATTTTTTAAAAAAATTCCACATATAAGTGAATCATGAATTATTTTTCTTTCTGTATTTAGCTTATTTCACTTAGCATAATTTCCTCCAAGCTCATCCATATTATGGCCAATGACAAGGTCTCATTCTTTTTCAGTGATGGACAATGTTCATTTTATAAATATACTGTAATTTCTTTATTCATCTGTCGGTGGACATTTAGACTGTTTCTATATCTTGATGATATATTTGTCCCCGCCCAAATCTCACATTGAATTTTAACCCTCAGTGCTGGAGGTGGGGCCTGGTGGAAGGTGTTTGCATCATGGGGGTGGATCCCTCATGGTTTGGTGCTGTTTTTGTGATAGTGAGTTTCTGTGAGATATGGTCATTTAAAAGTGTGTGGCACCTCCCTGCCTCCATTCTCTCTCTCTTGCTCCCATTCTCGCCATGTGATGTGCCTGCTTCCCCTTTGCCTTCTGCCATGATTGGAAGCTTCCTGAGGTCTCCCCAGAAGCAGATGCCACTATGCCTCCTGTACAGGCTGCAGACCTCGAGCCAATTTCTCCCTTTTAAAATGGGAGCATTCACCCAATGCCTGTACCCCCATTGTATCTTGGAAGTAACTTGCTTTTGATTTTACAGGATCATAGGCAGAAAGGACTTGCCTTCTCGCAGATAAAACTTTGGAGTTGGACTTTTGGGTAAAGCCTAAAATGAGTTAAGACTTTGGGGGATTGTTGGGAAGGTATAATTGTGTTTTGAAATGTAAGAAAGACGAGATTTGGGAGGGGTCAGGGGTAGAATGATTTACTCTGGCACTGTGTCCTCACCCAAATTTCATCTTGAATTTTAGTCCAAATTGTAATCCATATGTTTTGGGGAATGGACTTCGTGGAAGGTGTTTAGATCATGAAGGCAGTTTCATCATGCTGTTCTCATGATAGTGAGTAAGTTCTAATGAGATCTGATGGTTTTATAAGGGGCTTTTCCCCTCTTCACTCTGCACTTCCCCTTCCTGTCACCATGTAAAAAAGGATGTGTTTGCTTCCCCTTCTGCCACGATTGTAAGTTTCCTGAGGCCTCCTCAATCCTACGGAACTGTGAGTTAATTAAATCTCCTTCCTTTATAAATTGCCTAGTCTTGGGCAGTCTTTTATAGCAGCATGAGAACAGACTAATACAGTATGTCTAGAAGAGGAACTGCTGAATCATATGGTAGATCTATTTTTAAGTTCCTTAGAAGCTCTCTACTTTTTCCTATAACAACTGTACCAATCTACATTTCCACCAAAAGTGTACAAGAGTTCACTTTCCTCAACACCCTCGCCACTATTTGTTACCTTTTAACTTGTTGATAATAGTCATCCTAACGGATGTGAGATGATATCCCGTAGTGATTTTGATTTGTGTTTTCCTGATGATTAATGATGTTGAGCATGTTTACATATATCATTGGCCAATTGTATGTCTTCACTGAAGAAATGTCTATTCAGATCATATGCTCATTTTTATGATTATGTTACTTGTTTTTCTACTATTTAGGTGTATGAAATCTTAATACATTTTGAATAGTAACCCCTTATCAGATATATGGTTTGCAAATATTTTTTTCCAAACGATAGGTTGCTATTTTATTTACATATATATGTATGTATTCTGTAGGATATATATATATTCTGTAGAAGAGATTTATCCTTATGTTACCTTGTTATCTTCTAGAAGTTTTAAAGTTTCTAGTCTTAAATTTAGGTCTTTATTCATTTTTACTTAAGCTTTGTGTTTGGTGTAAGGGTCCAACTTCATTCTTTCGCATGTGTAAGTCCAGTTTAGCCAGCACCACTTATTGAAGAGATAGTCCTTTCCCCATGTGTCTTCTTGGTGCCCTTGCCAAAAATTAGGTGACCATATATGTTTGGATTTATTTCCGGGCTCTCTATTCTAATCCATTTATCTGTATGAGTGTATTTATGCCAGTGCCACACTGTTTTATTACTATAGCTTTGTAATATAATTTTCAATTAAGAAGTGTGATACCTCCAACTTTGTTTTTCTTTCACAGAATTGTATTGGATATTTGGGGATATTTTGTTTCTATATGAATTTCAGGGATTTCATTTCCATTTTTGTGGAGGATAGCATTGAGATTTTGATAGTGATTGCATTGAATCTATATCTTGCTGTGCCTAGTATGGTCATTTTAACAATATTAATTCCTCCACTCCATGAGCACAGGATATCATTCCATTTATTTGTGTCCTCCAGATCTGGAATTTGAACTTAGTTTCACCTGACCCCAACTACCACTACTAATGGAAAATATTATGATAATAGTTAATATTTGCTATATTGACTAATAAAGTTAATGACATCTAATAGCTATAATAATAGCTAATTATGACTCAGAATAACGCATTATCTTAAGTGCCTTACATATCCATGAAGTCACTTATCCTCACAAAATCCTAATGTGATAAATGTTACTATTAGCTCACAATGTATGAATTCAAAAAGAAACACACGTGAGTTAACTAATAAAGTTGTCCGTGGTCATAGAGCTGATAAGTGATGAAGCTAGAATTGGAATTCATGTTCTTAAACAATGTTTTGTACTCGACATTAGTCTATGTGTGTCTAAGGACATATGAGAAATAAGAGAGCTAGTTATGACCCTGGAAGGACTTGATAAGGTTCTAGTTTGAGAGACTAAGCATTCACATATGATCTTCTTAAATAAATTAGAATAGCCTATTCCTTTTTTAAAATTTAATTCAATTTAATTTAAAGCCCCAGGATACATGTGCAGGATGTGCATTTTTGTCACATAGGTAAACATGTGCCAGTGTGGTTTGCTGCACCTATCAACCCATTCCCTGGGTATTAAGCCTCACATGCATTACCTATTTATCCCAATGCTCTCCCTCCCTGGCATTCCCCAACAGACCCCAGTGTGTAGTCTTTTCCCTGACGTGTCCATGTGTTCTCATTGTTCAGCTCCCACCTATAAGTGAGAACATGCAGTGTTTGGTTTTCTGTTCCTGAATTAGCTTGCTGAGGATAATGGCTTCCGGCTCCATCCATGTTCCTGCAAAGGACATGATCTCATTCCTTTTTATGACTGCATAGTGTTCCATGGTATATAGGTACCACATTTTATTTACCCAGTCTATTATTGATGGAAATTGGGGTTGATTCTATGTCTTTACTACTGTGAATAGTGCTGCAATGAACATATGTGTGATTTTATCTTTGTAATGGAATGATTTATATTTCTTTGGGTATATACCCAGTAATGGAATTGCTGGGTCAAATGGTATTTCTGGTCCTAGATCTTTGAGGAATCGCCACACTGTCTTTTACAATGGTTGAACTAATTTACACTTCCACAAACAGCATAAAGGCATTCCTATTTATCCACAGCCTCACTAGCATCTGTTGTATCTTGATTTTTTTAATAATTGCCGTTCTGTCTGGTGTGAGCTGATATCTCATTGTGGTTTTGATTTGCATTTCTCTAACGATCAGTGATGTTGAGGTTTTTTCATACGTTTGTTGGCAGCATAAATGTCTTCTTTGAGAAGTGTCTGTACACGTTCTTTGCCCAGTTCTTAATGGGGGTTGTTTGCGTTTTTCTTATAAATTTGTTTAAGTTTCTTGTAGACTGCATATGAGACCTTTGTCAGATGGATAGATTGCAAAAATTTTCTCCCATTCTGTACATTGTCTGTACACTCTTACGGTAGTTCCTTTTGCTGTGCAGAAGCTCTTTAGTTTGATTAGGTCCCATTTGTCAACTCTTTTTCTTTTTTTTTTTTTTTTTTTTTTTTTTTTTTGAGACGGAGTCTCGCTCTGTCGCCTGGGCTGGAGTGTGCAGTGGCCGGATCTCAGCTCACTGCAAGCTCCGTCTCCCGGGTTTATGCCATTCTCCTGCCTCAGCCTCACGAGTAGCTGGGACTACAGGCACCCGCCATCTCGCCCGGCTAGTTTTTGTATTTTTTAGTAGAGATGGGGTTTCACCATGTTAGCCAGGATGGTCTCCATCTCCTGACCTCGTGATCCACCCGTCTCGGCCTCCCAAAGTGCTGGGATTACAGGCTTGAGCCACCGCGCCCGGCCAACTCTTTCTTTTATTGCAATTCCTTTGGTGTTTTTGTCATGAAATTTTTGCTCATGCCCATGTCCCAAGTGGTATTGCCTAGATTATCGTCTAGGGTTCTTATAGTTTTGGGTTTTATATTTAAGCCTTTAATCCATCCTGAGTTATTTTTATTTCATAAGTTTAAAAAATTAACAGGAGTATTTGGTTACATGAGTAAGTTCCTGAATGGTGATTTGTGAGATTTTGGTGCACCCATCACCCGATCAGTATACAATGCACCATATTTGTAGTTTTTTATCCCTTGCCCCCCTTCCGCTCTTGCCCCTAAGTTCCCAAAGTTCATCATATCATTCTTATGTGTTTGCGTCCTCATAGCTTAGCTCCCAAGTATCAGTGAGAACATACAATGTTTGGTTTTCCATTCCTGAGTTACTTCACTTAGAATAATAGTATCCAATCTCATCTTGGTCACTGCAAATGCTGTTAATTCATTCCTTTTTATGGCTGCATAGTATCCCATCATATGTATATACCACGGTTTCTTTATCCACTCATTGATTGATGGGCATTTAGATTGGTTCCACCATTTTGCAATTGGGAATCATGCTGCTATAAACATGTGCGTGCAAATATCTTTTTCGAATAATGACTTCTTTTCCTCTGGGTAGATACCCAGTAGTGGGATTGCTGAATAAAATGGTAGTTCTACTTCTAGTTCTTCAAGGAATCTCCACACTGTTTTCCATAGTAGCTGCACTAGTTTACATTCCCACCAGTGGTGTAGAACGGTTCCCTGTTCACCACGTTCATGCCAACATCTGTTTTTTGATTTTTTGATTATGGCCATTCTTGCAGGAGTAAGATGTTATTGCATTGTGGTTTTGATTTGCATCTCCCTGATCATTAGTGATGTTGAGCATTTTTTCATATGTTTATTGGCCATTTGTATATGATCTTTTGAGAATTGTCTGCTCATGTCCTTAGCCCACTTTTGGGTGGGATTGTTTAGTTTTTTCTTGCTGATGTGTTTGAGTTCATTGTAGATTCAGGATATTAGTCCTTTGTCAGATGTATAGATTGTGAGGATTTTCTCCCACTCTGTGGGTTGTCTGTTTACTCTGCTGACTGTTCCTTTTGCCATGCAAAAGATCTTTAGTTTAATTAGGTCCCAGCTATTTATCTTTGTTTTCATTGCATTTGCTTTTGGGTCCTTGGTCATGAAATCCTTGCTTAAGACAATACCTAGAGGAGTTTTTCCAATGTCATCTTCTAGAATTTTTATAGTTTCAGGGATTAGGTTTAAGTTTGTAATCCACTTTGAGTTGATTTTTGTATAAAGTGAGAGATAAGCATCAGTTTCATTCTCCTACATGTGGTTAGCCAATTATCTCAGCACGATTTGTAGAAAAGGGTGTCCTTTCCCTACTTTATGTTTTTCTTTGCTTTATCAAAGATCAGTTGGCTGTAAGTATTTGGGTTTATTTCTGGGTTCTCTATTCTGTTCCACTGCTCTATATGCCTGTTTTTACACCACTACCATGCTGTTGGGGAGAATCTGGCCTTATAATACAGTTTGAAATCCAGTAGCGTGATGCCTCCAGATTTGTTCTTTTTGTTTAGTCTTGCTGTGGCTATGTGGGCTCTTTTTTGGTTTCATATGAATTCTAGAATTATTTTTTTTCTAATTCTGTGAGGAATTATGGTGGTATTTTGGTGGAGATTGCATTAAATTTGTAGATTGCTTTTGGCAACATGGTCATATTCACAATATCGACTGTACCCATCCATGAGCATGGGATGTGTTTCCATATAATCATGTTGTCTATGATTTTGTTCAGCAGCATTTTGTAGTTTTCCTTGTAGAGGTCTTTCAACTCCTTGGTTAGGTATATAGGTATATTCCTAACTTTTTTTTCAGCTATTTTAAAAGTTGTTGAGTTCTGGATTTGATTCTCTGCTTGGTCGCTGTTGTTGTATAGAAGAGCTACTGATTTGTGTGCATTAATCTTGTATCTGGAATCTTTGCTGAATTTTTTTTTTTTTTATCAGTTCCAGGAGCTATCTGTAGGAGTCCTTAGGTTTTCTATGGTAAACGATGATATCGTTAGCAAACAGTGACATTTTTGACTTCCTTTTTACTGATTTGGATGCCCTTTATTTTTTTCTTTAGGCTGATTGCTGTGGCTAGGACTTCCAGTAACTAGCATGTCGAAGAGGAGTGGTGAGAGTGGTCATCCTTTGTATGCGAGTTTTGCTGAGAGTTTAAATCACAAAGGTTGCTGGATTTTGTCAAATGCTTTTTCTGCATCTATTGAAATAATAATGTGACTTTTGGTTTTAATTCTCTTTATGTGGTGTATCACATTTATCAACTTTCATATGTTAAACCATCCCTGCATCCCTGGTATGAAACCCACTTGATCATGGTGGATTATCTGTTTAATATGTTGTTGGATTCAGTTAGCTAGTATTTTGTTAAGGATTTTAGCATCTATGTTCATCAAGGATATCTTTCTATAGTTTTCTCTTTTGGTTTTGTCCTTTCCTGGTTTTGGTATTAGGGTGATGCTGGTTTCATGAAATGAATTAGGGAGGGTTTCTTCTTTCCCTATCTTGTGGAATAGTGTCAAAAGGATTGGTATCAATTTTTCTTTGAATGTCTGGTAGAATTCTGCTATGAATCGGTCTTTGAATTAACCCAACCCAACAAAGACAAAGAAAAAAGAATTAGAAAATATGAACAAAGCCTCCAAGAAGTCAGGGATTATATTAAAGAACCTAACCTAAGAATAATTGGTGTTCCTGAGGAAGAAGGGAAATCTAAAAGTTTGAATTATTTGGGGGAATAATCGAGGAAAGCTTCCTTGGCCTTGCTAGAGAATTTGGCATCCAAATACAAGAAGCACAAAAGATACCTGGAAATTCATCACAAAAATATCATTGCCTAGGCACATTGTCATCAGGTTATCTAACGTTAAGGTGAAGGAAAGAATCTTAAGAGCTGTGAGACAAAGCACCAAGTAACCTGTAAAGGAAAACCTATCAGATTAACAGCAGATTTTTCAGCAGAAACCCTACAAACTAGAAGGATTGGGGCCCTATCATCAGCCTCCTCAAACAAAATAATTATCAACCAAGAATTTTGTATCTAGCAAATATAAGCATCATATATGAAGGAAAGATATATTGTGAGAGAATTCACAACTACCAAGCCATCACTAAAAAAAAAAGCTAAAAAAAAAAAAAAAAAAAAAAAAAAAAAAAGCTCTAAATCTTGAAACAAATTTGGGAAACACATTAAAACAGAACCTCTTTAAAGTCTGAATCACCCAGGACCTACAAAACAAAACTACAATTTAAAAAGCAAAAATAAAAAACAAAAAAACTTAGGTACACAGGCAACAAATAGCCCAATGAATGGAATGGTGTCTCACATCTCAATACTAACATTAAATGTAAATGACCTAAATGTTCCACTTAGAAGTGACAGAACTGCAGAATGGATAAGAACTCACCAACCAACTATCTGCTGCCTTCAGGAGATTCACCTAAGACATAAGGACTCCCATAAACTTAAAGTAAAGGGGTAGAAAAAGGTGTTTTATTCAAATGGACACCAAAAGCAAGCAGGTGTAGCTATTCTTACATCAGACCAAACAAACTTTAAAGTCACAGCAGTTAAAGAAGACAAAGAGGGACATTATATAATAGTAACAGGCCTTGTCCAACAGGAAAATATCACAAGCCTAAACATATATGCACCTAACACTGGAGCTCCCAAATTTATAAAACAATAGTATTAGACCTAAGAAATGAGACAGATAGCATCACAATAATAGTGGGGGACTTCAACACTCCACTGACAGCACTAGAGAAGTCATCAAGATAGAAAGTCAACAAAGAAACAATGGATTTAAACTATACCTTGGAACAAGTGGACTTAACAGATATATATAGTATATTTCATCCAAAAACTGCAAAATACACATGTATTCAACAGTGCATGCAACTTTCTCCAAGATAGACCATATGATAGTCTATAAAATGAGCCTCAATAAATTTAAGAAAATTGAAATTATATCGAGCACTCTCTCAGACCACAGTGGAATAAAACTCGAAATCATCTCCAAAAGGAACCTTCAAAACCATGCAAATACATGGAAATTAAATAACCTGCTCTTGAATGAGCATTGGGTCAAAAACGAAATCAAAATGGGACTTAAAAAGTTATTTAAACTGAATGACAGTAATGACATAACCTATAAAACCTCTGGGATACAGCAAAGGTGGTGCTAAGAGGAAAGTTCATAGCCCTAAATGCCTACATCAAAAAGACTGAAAGAGCACAAACTGACACTCTAAGAAACAAGAACAAACCAAACCCAAACACAGCAGAAGAATGGAAATAACCAAGATCAGAGCAGGATTAAATGAAATTGAAACAAAAGCAGTACAAAAGACAAATGAAACAAAAAGCTGGTTCTTTGAAAAGATAAATAACATTGATAGACCATTGGCAAGATTAACCAAGAAAAGAAGAGAAAAAATTCAAATAGCCTCACTAAGAAACGAAACGGGAAATATTACAACTGACACCACTGAAATACAAAAGATCATTCAAGGCTACTATGAACACCTTTACACATATAAACTAGAAAACCTGGAAGAAATGGATAAATTTCTGGAAAAATACAACCCTCCTAGCTTAAATTAGGAAGAAATAGATACCCTAAACAGACTAATTGTTGTGTAAGGTGTAAGGAAGGGATCTAGTTACAATGTTCTGCATGTGGCTAGCCAGTTTTCCCAGCACCATTTATTAAACAGGGAATCCTTTCCCCATTGCATTTTTTTTTCAGGTTTGTCAAAGGTCCCACCTGGCTGTAGATGTGCAGTTGTATTTCTGAGATCTCTATTCTGTTCCATTGGTCTACGTGTCTGTTTTTGTATCAGTATCATGATTTTTTTTTTTTTTTTTTTTTTGGTTACTGAAGCCTTGTAGTATAGTTTGGAGTTGGGTAGCATAATGCTTTCAGCTTTGTTCTTTTTGCACAGGATTATCTTGGCTGTACAGGCCCCTTTCTGGTTCCATATGAATTTGAAAGCAGTTTTTTCTAATTCTGTGATAAATGTCAATGGTAGTTTAATGAGAATAGCATTGACTCTTTAAATTACTTTAAGCAGTATGGCCATTTACACAATATTGATTCTTTCTATCCATGAGCATGGAATGTTTTTCCATTTGCTTGATTCCTCTCTGATTTCATTGAACAGTGGTTTGTAGTTCTCCTTGAAGAGGTCCTTCCCTTCCCTCATTAGCTGTATTCCTAGGTATTTTATTTTCTTTGTAGCAATTGTGAATGGCAGTTCATTCATGATTTGGCTTTTTGCTTGTCTGTTGTTGGTGCATAAGAATGCTTGTGATTTTTTGCACATTGATTTTGTATCTGCAGATTTTGCTGAAGTTGCTTATTAGCTTAAGAAGCTTTTGGGGCTTTCTAGATATAGGGTTATGTCATCTGCACAAAGTGACAGTTTGACTTCCTCTCTTCCTATTTGAATACACTTTGTGTCTTTCTCTTGCCCACTTGCCCTAATGAGGACTTCCAGTACTACGTTCAACAGGAATAGTGAGGGACGGTATTCTTGTCTTATGCTCATTTTCAAGGATACCCTATTCTTAGGAATAAGAATTGTGAGTTCTGTGTTAGTATTATAGGAGGATGTTTTATGAAATTGGTAATATTAGAATGTTATTTAGAAGGTGTTGTTGATATTGAAAATTTTAATATTGCTCTAAGTTACAGCTTATAGAATTATTTTCTAATGAAGACGTGCTAAAATTTCCCACTGGGGACATAATGGCAACTGGCCTGAAGGTGAAAAGATGCAGAATGTTATACAACTTTCTAGCAAGACATACAAGAAAAATATGATTTAATAAAATGTCATAAATTTCAGCATATACTCCAAAGAATTGAAAACAGATGTTCAAACAAAACCTCACATGGAAATGTTCACAGCAACACTCTTTGCTATAATGAAGAATTGGAAACAACCCAAATGTTTGTTAACGAATGAATGGGTTTTTAAAAAGTTGTATATGCACACAATGAAATAGCATTCAGCATTAAAAAGGAATGCTGAGAATGATGGTTTCCAGCTGCATCCATGTCCCTACAAAGGAGTTAATGGGTGCAGCACACCAACATGGCACATGTATACATATGTAACAAACCTGCACATTGTGCACACGTACCCTAGAACTTAAAGTATAATTAAAAAAATACAAAAATTTTAAAAAAAGAATGCTAACCTAAAATACATTACACTAAATGAAAGAAACCAAGACACCAAAGGCCACATATTGTGTGATTTTGTGTATGTGAAATTTCCTGAACAGGTAAATCCATAGAGACAGAAAACTGGTTAGTGGTTGCAAGGGACAAGGATGAAGGAGGAAAGGAGAGGGACTGCTTAATGGCTATAGGGTTTTCTTTTGGGATAATGAAAGTGTTCTGGAAGTAGATAGTGGTGATCGTTGCATGATATAGTGAATGTTTTAAATGTCAATAGTGGTAAATTGTATGTTATGTGTGTTTTACCACAATAAAAAGTCATAATTCTCACTCAGATATATAGGAGGGCCTTCAAGAGATTTTACATAGGATCTGATTGAACATTATGCTAAGTGAAATAATTCAGTCACAAATAGACAAATATTGTATGATTCCACTTATATGAGGTATTTGAAGTAGTCAATTTATAGAGACCAAAAGAATGATGATTGCCAGGGGCTGGGGGAGGAAATAATTAGGAGTACTTGGTTAGTGGGTAGAAAGTTTTAATTTTAATATGATGAAAAAGTTCTGGACATCTGTTAAATGACAATGGGAGTATAATTAACACTAATAAACTATACACTTAAACATGGTTAAGTTGGAAAATTTTGTTTTACTACAATTTAAAATTATATATACATATATAAAATCGGATGTGTCTCTTTTAATTTCTTATTTTCAATCTTTGTGGGTACATAATAGATTACATATTTATGGGTTATGCTATATTTTGATACAGATAGACAATGCATAATAATCACATCGGGGTAAAAGGGTATCCATCCCCTCAAGTATTTATCTTTCCTTTGTGTTACAAACAATTCAGTTATACTCTTCTAGTTATTTTTAAATATACAAAAATTATTATTTACTGTAGGCACCCTGTTGTGGTATCAAACATTAGATCTTATTCATTCTATCTAACTATTTTTTTCACACCCATTAACCATTCCCACTTTTCCCCATCACTCCATTACCACTTCTAGATGCTGGTAACAACCATTTTAGTCTCTATACCCATGAGATCAACTGGTTTAGTTTTTATCTCCCACAAATAAGTGAGAACATGCAAAGTTTGTCTTTCTTTACCTGGCTTCTTTCACTTAACATGATGAACTCCAGTTCCATCCATATTGTTGCAAATGACAGGATCTCTTTCTTTTCATGGCCGATAGTACGCCATTGTGTGTGAGTACTACATTTTCTTTATCCATTTACCTGTTGATGGACACTTAGGTTGCTTCCAAATCTTAGCTATTGTAAACAGTGCTGCAACAAACAGGAGTGCAGCTATCTCTTTGATATATTGAGTTCCTTTCTTTTGGGTATATACCTAGCAGTGAGATTTCTGGATCATATGGTAGCTCAGTTTTTACATTTTTAAGGCACCTCTGTACTGTTCTCCATAATGATAGTACAAATTTACATTCCCATCCACAGTATACAAGGATTGCTTTTTCTCTACATCCTTGCCAGCATTTGTTATTGCATGAGTTTTTAGTATAAGCCATTTTAACTGGGATGAGATGATATCTTATTGTAGTTTTTACTTGCATTTCTCTGATGATCAGTTATGTTGAGCACCTTTTCATATGCCTATTTGCCATTTGTATGTCTTCTTTTCAGAAATGCCTATTTGAATCCTTTGCCCATTTTTTGATCCGATTATTCCATTTTTTTCTGTAGAGTTCTTTGAGCTCCTTATATATTCTGGTTATTAATCCCTTGTCAGAGGGATAGTGTGTAAACATTTTCTCCCAATTTACAGGTTGTTTCCTCCCTTTGTTGATTGTTTCCTTTACTGTGCGGGAGATTTTAACTTAACGTGATCCCATTTTTCCATTTTTGCTTTGGTTGACTGTGCTTGTGAGGTATTACTCAAGAAATCTTTGACCAGTCCAATGTCCTTGAGAGTCTCCTCAATGTTTTCTTTTAGCAATTTCATATTCTGAGGCCTTAGATTTAAGTCTTTAATCCATTTTGGTTTGATTTCTGTATACGGTGAGAGATAGGGATCTAGTTTCATTCTTCTGCATGTGGATATCCAAGATTCCCAGCACTATTTATTGAAGAGACTGACCTTTTGCCAATGTATGTTCTTGGGACCTTTGTTGAAAATGAGTTCACTGTAGTTGTATGGATTTGTTTCTGGGTTCTCTATTGCCTACCATTGGTCTACATGTATGATTTTATGCTGGTACCATACCGTTTTGGTGACTATAACTGTAGTATAATTTGAAGTCAGGTAATGTGATTCCTCCAGTTTGGTTCTTTATGCTCAAGATAGCTTTGGGTATTTTTGGTCTTTTGTGGTTCCATAAAAATATGAGGATTTTTTTTTCTATTATTATAAAGAATGTCATTGGTATTTTGATGAGGATTGTATTGGATTTGTAGATTGCTTTGGGTAGTATGGACATTTTAACAATACTGAGTCTTCCAATCCACAAACATGCAGTATCTTTTCATTTTTTGTGTCCTCTTCAATTTTATTTTATCAGTGTTTCATAGTTTTCATTGTAGAGATCTTTCACGTCTTTGGTTAATCCCTAGGGATTTTTGGTAGCTATTGTAAATGTGATTACTTCTTTTACTTTCTTTCAGATTGCTCACTGTTGGCATATATAAATGCTACTGATATTTGGATGAGGATTTATTATCCTGTAACTTAATTGAATTTGTTTAACAGTTCTGATAGTCCTTTGTTGGGGGTCTTCTGATTTTCCCAAATATAAGATCTTATCAACTGCAAACAAGAATAGTTTGACTTCTTCCTTTCCAATTTGGATGACATTAATTTCTTTTTCTTTAAGTGTAAGCAAGTTTATTAGGAAAGTAAAGCAATGAAAGAATGACTACTTTATTTATGAGTTTTCCAGGAAACAGGTAGGCAATTCCCAGAATTGAGGGTTCCTCCCCTTTTCAGACCATATAAGGTAACTTCTGACATTACCATGGCATTTGTAAACTGTCTTGGTGCTGCCAGGAGTGTCTTTTAGCATTCTAATACATTATAATTAGTGCATAATGAGCAGTGAGGATGACCTGATGCCACTTTCATCACCATCTTGGTTTTGGTGGGTTTTTGCCAGCATCTTTACCACAATCTATTTTATCAGCAAGGTCTTTTTGACCTGTGTCTTGTGCCAACCTCCTATCTCATTCTTTGACTTAAAATACCTAACCTTCTGGGAATTCAGTCGAGTATGTCTCAGCCTCATTTTACCCAGCACCTATTCAAAATGGAATCGCTCTTGTTTGAATGCCTTTGACACCTTTTTCCCTCCCTTTTATAAAGGAACCCTTAATCCTAAGGGTTGTAGAGGAATGAAGATCCATTTTCTATAACTTCTTCAGGCTGAAGAGGGGCAATGATATTCCTGTCTATTATAGTCTCTTGTATTCAGCATAGAGAGGAGTTCAGTCCATTTAGAAATGATTGGTATGTCGAGGACCATTCATAACTCTGAGTTCTGACAAAAGATGATATATAGGAGATTTATAAGTGTTCAATATAAGAAAATATTCAGTAAGCTTATCCTGCATTCCTACTCAAAGAGTACAAAAGCAATATATTTCACAACAGTAGAGCAAAATAAGTAAAATCATCCCAAGTAAAATAAATTAGAAGGCTTTCCATGAACTGGGAAACTGTTGGAACTAAGCTGATATGGGGCTGCTAGCTGATTCCAATATATGTCCAGAATTAGAATATTGATCCAGATTTTTACATTACCCACCCCTCCTGTTTCTTCTGAGCTGCAATCAGAGATCACTAATTGGTTGACAGGAATAAGCAGGGTTAGTCTAAATTGCAAGAAAAAAAAAACTTAAAAACCACTGATGAGACTAGAATCTAATAACAGGTTACCATAGTTCTTGAAAAGTATTTTTTTTCTCTTCAGTTTCCCATTTTCAGTAAAGACAAATCATAATAGGACCAATTCATTTGCAAAAATAAACCTTAGTCTTACATTTACCCTGATTGTTTGTATAAAGTGCAGCAAGAATAATTATTTTCAACATAAGCTTTTAAAATTGGCTTTGATAGAACTCTGTTCCATAAGGAATCTCAGATAAAACTTTTTAAAAAACTGATTCCAGCCAGAGATTTGTACTCTCAAACACCTATGACTTGAGTAAATTGCTCTACTCTTGGGTCCCAAGATAACTTGGGGCTCCTGGGCCTGTCAGAAATTCACATCCTTTACTTACCCTAGGTCGTACAGAGACTGTGTACACAAGGTATGAGGCCAGTTTTCCCAAGGAGCTTTTATTAGCTCTACAAGCCAAGTTTGATTCCTTAAAGGAAAGCATGCCAGTCCAGTCAAAGCCTTTGTAAAGTAACCAGTTTTTCCAGTTGTGTTCTGTTGCAAAACACTCTTATTGCACTTATGCAAATAACTATATTGCCATCAATTAAGCATAGTCGCAAATGGTTTCCAAAGTCTGGAGAAATCAGGAAGAGAGACACAAATATGCTCCAAATTTTGGTTAACAAGAGTATACTTTACTCAATTGTTACAAGCTGTAAATAACTCCAAAGAAAAGTTTTTTTGACTCTGAAAAATAAAACGAAGGATTAATAACATTTATTTTTATTTTTATTATTTATTTATTTATTTATTTATTTATTTATTTATTTATTTTTATTATACTTTAAGTTCTAGGGTACATGTGCATAACGTGCAGGTTTGTTACATATGTATACATGTGCCATGTTGGTGTGCTGCACCCATCAACTCGTCAGCACCCATCAATTCATCATTTATATCAGGTATAACTCCCCAATGCAATCCCTCCCCCCTCCCCCCTCCCCATGATAGGCCCCAGTGTGTGATGTTCCCCTTCCCGAGTCCAAGTGAGCTCATTGTTCAGTTCCCACCTATGAGTGAGAACATGCGGTGTTTGGTTTTCTCTTCTTGTGATAATTTGCTAAGAATGATGGTTTCCAGCTGCATCCATGTCTCTACAAAGGACGCAAACTCATCCTTTTTTATGGCTGCATAGTATTCCATGGTGTATATGTGCCACATTTTCTTAATCCAGTCTGTCACTGATGGACATTTGGGTTGATTCCAAGTCTTTGCTATTGTGAATAGTGCCACAATAAACATACGTGTGCGTGTGTCTTTGTAGTAGCATAATTTATAATCCTTTGGGTATATACCCAGTAGTGGGATGGCTGGGTCATATGGTACATCTAGTTCTAGATCCTTGAGGAATCGCCATACTGTTTTCCATAATGGTTGAACTAGTTTACAATCCCACCAACAGTGTAAAAGTGTTCCTATTTCTCCACATCCTCTCCAGCACCTGTTGTTTCCTGACTTTTTAATGATTGCCATTCTAACTGGTGTGAGATGGTATCTCATTGTGGTTTTGATTTGCATTTCTCTGATGGCGAGTGATGATGAGCATTTTTTTCATGTGTCTGTTGGCTGTATGAATGTCTTCTTTTGAGAAATGTCTGTTCATATCCTTTGCCCACTTTTTCATGGGCTTGTTTGTTTTTTTCCTGTATATTTGTTTGAGTTTTTCATAGATTCTGGAAATTAGCCCTTTGTCAGATGAGTAGATTGCAAAAATTTTCTCCCATTCTGTAGGTGGCCTGTTCACTCTGATGGTAGTTTCTTTTGCTGTGCAGAAGCTCTTTAGTTTAATTAGATCCCATTTGTCAATTTTGGCTTTTGCTGCCGTTGCTTTTGGTGTTTTAGACATGAAGTCCTTGCCCATGCCTATGTCCTGAATGGTACTACCTAGATTTTCTTCTAGGGTTTTGATGGTATTAGGTCTAACATTTAAGTCTCTAATCCATCTTGAATTAATCTTCGTATAAGGAGTAAGGAAAGGATCCAGTTTCAGCTTTCTACTTATGGCTAGCCAATTTTCCCAGCACCATTTATTAAATAGGGAATCCTTTCCCCATTTCTTGTTTTTCTCAGGTTTGTCAAATATCAGATGGTTGTAGATGTGTGGCATTATTTCTGAAGGCTCCGTTCTGTTCCATTGGTCTATATCTCTGTTTTGGTACCAGTACCATGCTGTTTTGGTTACTGTAGCCTTGTAGTATAGTTTGAAGTCAGGTAGCGTGACGCCTCCGGCTTTGTCCTTTTGACTTAGGATTGTCTTGGCAATGCGGGCTCTTTTTTGGTTCCACATGAACTTTAAAGCAGATTTTTCCAATTCTGTGAAGAAACTCATTGGTAGCTTGATGGGGATGGCATTGAATCTATAATTAACCTTGGGCAGTATGGCCATTTTCACGATATTGATTCTTCCTATCCATGAGCATGGTATGTTCTTCCATTTGTTTGTGTCCTCTTTGATTTCACTGAGCAGTGGTTTGTAGTTCTCCTTGAAGAGGTCGTTTACATCCCTTGTAAGTTGGATTCCTAGGTATTTTATTCTCTGTGAAGCAATTGTGAATGGAAGTTCATTCCTGATTTGGCTCTCTGATTGTCTGTTACTGGTGTATAAGAATGCTTGTGATTTTTGCACATTAATTTTGTATCCTGAGACTTTGCTGAAGTTGCTTATCAGCTTAAGAAGATTTTGGGCTGAGACGATGGGGTTTTCTAAATATACAATCATGTCATCTGCAAACAGGGACAATTTGACTTCTTCTTTTCCTAACGGGATACCCTTGATTTCTTTCTCTTGCCTGATTGCCCTAGCCAGAACTTCCAACACTATGTTGAATAGGAGTGGTGAGAGAGGGCATCCCTGTCTTGTGCCAGTTTTCAAAGGGAATTTTTCCAGTTTTTGCCCATTCAGTATGATATTAGCTGTGGGTTTGTCATAAATAGCTCTTATTATTTTGAGGTACGTTCCATCAATACCGAATTTGTTGAGCGTTTTTAGCATGAAGGGCTGTAGAATTTTGTCAAAAGCCTTTTCTGCATCTATTGAGATAATCATGTGGTTCTTGTCTTTGGTTCTGTTTGTATGCTGGATTACGTTGATTGATTTGCGAATGTTGAACCAGCCTTGATTGATTTGCGAATGTTGAACCAGCCTTGCATCCCAGGGATGAAGCCCACTTGATCATGGTGGATAAGCTTTTTGATGTGCTGTTGAATCCGGTTTGCCAGTATTTTATTGAGGATTTTTGCATCGATGTTCATCAGGGAGATTGGTCTAAAATTCTCTTTTTTTGTTGTGTCTCTGCCAGGCTTTGGTATCAGGATGATGTTGGCCTCATAAAATGAGTTAGGGAGGATTCCCTCTTTTTCTATTGATTGGAATAGTTTCAGAAGGAATGGTACCAGCTCCTCCTTGTACCTCTGGTAGAATTCAGCTGTGAATCCATCTGGTCCTGGGCTTTTTTTGGTGGGTAGGCTATTAATTGTTGCCTCAATTTCAGAGCCTGCTATTGGTCTATTCAGGGATTCAACTTCTTCCTGGTTTAGTCTTGGAAGAGTGTACGTGTCCAGGAAATTATCCATTTCTTCTAGATTTTCTAGTTGATTTGCGTAGAGGTGTTTATAGTATTCTCTGATGGTAGTTTGTATTTCTGTGGGGTCGGTGGTGATACCCCTTTATCATTTTTTATTGCGTCTATTTGATTCCTCTCTCTTTTCTTCTTTATTAGCCTTGCTAGCGGTCTGTCAATTTTGTTGATCTTTTCAAAAAACCAACTCCTGGATTCATTGATTTTTTGGAGGGTTTTTTGTGTCTCTATCTCCTTCAATTCTGCTCTGATCTTAGTTATTTCTTGCCTTCTGCTAGCTTTTGAATGTGTTTGCTCTTGCCTCTCTAGTTCTTTTAATTGTGATGTTAGAGTGTCAGTTTTAGATCTTTCCTGCTTTCTCTTGTGGGCATTTAGTGCTATAAATTTCCCTCTACACACTGCTTTAAATGTGTCCCAGAGATTCTGGTATGTTGTATCTTTGTTCTCATTGGTTTCAAAGAACATCTTTATTTCTGCCTTCATTTTGTTATGTACTCAGTAGTCATTCAGGAGCAGGTTGTTCAGCTTCCATGTAGTTGAGCGGTTTTGATTGAGTTTCTTAGTCCTGAGTTCTAGTTTGAGTGCACTGTGGTCTGAGAGACAGTTTGTTATAATTTCTGTTCTTTTACATTTGCTGAGGAGTGCTTTACTTCCAATTATGTGGTCAATTTTGGAATAAGTGTGATGTGGTGCTGAGAAGAATGTATATTCTGTTGACTTGGGGTGGAGAGTTCTATAGATGTCTATTAGGTCCGCTTGGTGCAGAGATGAGTTCAATTCCTGGATATCCTTGTTAACTTTCTGTCTCGTTGATCTGTCTAATGTTGACAGTGGAGTGTTGAAGTCTCCCATTATTATTGTATGGGAGTCTAAGTCTCTTTGTAAGTCTCTAAGGACTTGCTTTATGAATCTGGGTGCTCCTGTATTGGGTGCATATATATTTAGGATAGTTAGCTCTTCCTGTTGAATTGATCCCTGTACCATTATGTAATGGCCTTCTTTGTCTCTTTTGATCTTTGATGGTTTAAAGTCTGTTTTATCAGAGACTAGGATTGCAACCCCTGCTTTTTTTTTGTTCTCCATTTGCTTGGTAGATCTTCCTCCATCCCTTTATTTTGAGCCTATGTATGTCTCTGCATGTGAGATGGGTCTCCTGAAGACAGCAGACTGATGGGTCGTGACTCTTTATCCAGTTTGCCAGTCTGTGTCTTTAAATTGGAGCATTTAGTCCATTTACATTTAAGGTTAATATTGTTATGTGTGAACTTGATCCTGCCATTATGATATTAACTGGTTATTTTGCTCATTAGTTGATGCAGTTTCTTCCTAGGCTCGATGGTCTTTACATTTTGGCATGTTTTTGCAATGGCTGGTACCGGTTGTTCCTTTCCATGTTTAGGGCTTCCTTCAGGGGCTCTTGTAAGGCAGGCCTGTTGGTGACAAAATCTCTAAGCATTTGCTTATCTGTAAAGAATTTTATTTCTCCTTCACTTATGAAACTTAGTTTGGCTGGATATGAAATTCTGGGTTTAAAATTCTTTTCTTTAAGAACGTTGAATATTGGCCCCCACTCTCTTCTGGCTTGTAGAGTTTCTGCCGACAGATCTGCTGTCAGTCTGATGGGCTTCCCTTTGTGGGTAACCCGACCTTTCTCTCTGGCTGCCCTTAAGATTTTTTCCTTCATTTCAACTTTGGTGAATCTGGCAATTATGTGTCTTGGAGTTGCTCTTCTGGAGGAGTATCTTTGTGGCATTCTCTGTATTTCCTGAATTTGAATGTTGGCCTGCCCTGCTAGGTTGGGGAAGTTCTCCTGGATGATATCCTGTAGAGTGTTTTCCAATTTGGTTCCATTTTCCCCCTCACTTTCAGGCACCCCAATCAGACGTAGATTTGGTCTTTTTACATAATCCCATACTTCTTGCAGGCTTTGTTCATTTCTTTTTCTTCTTTTTTCTTTTGGTTTCTCTTCTCGCTTCATTTCATTCATTTGATCCTCCATCGCTGATACTCTTTCTTCTAGTTGATCGAGTCGGTTACTGAAGCTTGTGCATTTGTCACGTATTTCTCGTGTCATGGTTTTCATCTCTGTCATTTCGTTTATGACCTTCTCTGCATTAATTAGTCTAGCTGTCAATTCTTCCACTCTTTTTTCAAGATTTTTAGTTTCTTTGCACTGGGTACGTAATTCCTCCTTTAGCTCTGAGAGGTTTGATGGACTGAAGCCTTCTTCTGTAATCTCATCAAAATCATTCTCTGACCAGCTTTGATCCGTTGCTGGCGATGGGCTGTGCTCCTTTGCAGGAGGAGATGCGCTCATCTTTTTTGAATTTCCAGCTTTTCTGCCCTGCTTTTTCCCCATCTTTGTGGTTTTATCTGTCTCTGGTCTTTGATGATGGTGACGTACTGATGGGGTTTTGGTATAGGTGTCCTTCCTGTTTGACAGTTTTCCTTCTGACAGTCAGGACCCTCAGCTATAGGTCTGTTGGAGATTGCTTGAGGTCCACTCCAGACCCTGTTTGCCTGGGTATCAGCAGCAGAGGTTGCAGAAGATAGAATATTGCTGAACAGCGAGTGCACCTGTCTGATTCTGCTTTGGAAGCTTCCTCTCAGGGGTGTACTCCACCCTGTGAGGTGTGGGGTGTCAGACTGCCCCTAGTGGGGGATGTCTCCCAGTTAGGCTACTCAGGGGTCAGGGACCCACTTGAGCAGGCAGACTGCCCCTTCTCAGATCTCAACCTCCGTGTTGGGAGATCCACTGCTCTCTTCAAAGCTGTCAGACAGAGTCGTTTGCGTCTGCACAGTCTTCTGCTCCTTTAGCTGAGCCCTGTCCCCAGAGGCGGAGTCTCAGTTGAAAATGCTGAAATCACCGGTCTTCTGTGTCGCTCGTGCTGGGAGATGGAGACTGGAGCTGTTCCTATTCAGCCATCTTGCTCTGCCCGCCGATTAATAACATTTAAAGCAAAAAATCAGAAAAATACTTCAGTCTTCTATTAGTTCAGTCCATGCTGTTAACTCCTGTTTCATTTGATATTCATAAACATCTCAGCTCTCCATGAGAGTCCTGAAAGTTTTTCCCTCTATTCTAATGTCACAATCGCCAAAGTTTTTAGCAAACTGCATTCAGGAGCACCTGTCAAAGTCCCATAGCTGATTATAAACCACCTTTTGTAAAGGTTCAAAACAATACAACAATTGTCTGTGGATGACAAAATGTCTCAGGACAGCCACTATTAAAGTCATAATTGAATAAGAATTTTGGTTACTTCTGTGGCATACAACAGGTTAACATAAAAATTATAACTATTAATAATATACACTAAATCATATCAGAACTATAGAAGTTTTTCATAATTTTGGAAGACATACTAATAACAACATATTTAAACAAATACAGTCCAAAGTAAGTCAAACACCATTCATATTGACAATGCTTCCTGTATGACTTTTATATCAAATAAGCCAAATATGTCAGTTTGGGACTTTAAGGCACCTAACATTTAAAAGATTAATTTGGTCAGAAAGACATAATTTATAATTTAATTTTTGAAAGTTTGTCAAATATCAAAGGCTTGAAATACTTTATATTATAAAATCAAATCCCAGATTACCATAAGTCATTCATTTAGCCAAAATGATAGCTCAAAAATTTTAAAAGGCAAAAACCATTACTCATTAAGAGGGAAGATGTAGCTTTCCAAACAATCTGTCTTTTTCTTCCTTCTTTTTCCTGTAGTTTATTCAAAAGACAAACAAAAATCTTTCATTTTTTAAAGATTATGTGAAAATCTTTTTCAAGAGAAAAAGTCACATTTCACACTTGCATTAGTGTACTATTAATGTCAACCCAATTTTCACTAAAATCTTATAGTTAAATCTATCCAATCTTAATTACTTTGACCATAAGGTAAGATTCTCATAAATCTTTTATAACAGTTTACAATCTTTGTCAAAGAGCAGATCATTGCTCTCAGGAAACCCTGTTGTGCTTTTACTCCAATGCTCAATTTACAAATAAACTGAGTAGTACCCCTTTAATTTTAGCCAATATGTTCACACATAGAATTTCTTTCATAAGATTAATTTTTCACAAACCATCCACAATTTGTTCAAACCTTTACCTTTTTCCTATCTAACTGGAAACAACTGTTCAATTCTCTAAACCAGACCAAAAAAAAAAATCCACATTCCCATGCCTTCTTATAACTTTTTACCAAAACCACATTTCACTTTCCTTACACACCTTGCATGTAAAACTGTTCTTCCTTCCCAAAGCTTACTAAAGTCATTATAGCTGTTATTCTTTCAACAAAATATTTGGTTTAAGTGCTTATTATTTTTAAGCCAATTAATCAGAGCTCCTTTATATGTAAACATCACACACAACACATATAAATACAGACAGACGATCTTCTAATTGTAAGATTTTTCCATTTGCCAGTTTTTAAGTTTCTCTTTAAAGCTTGCAGTTTCTGACTTA
Organism: Piliocolobus tephrosceles; assembly: GCF_002776525.5. NCBI lineage: Eukaryota > Metazoa > Chordata > Mammalia > Primates > Cercopithecidae > Piliocolobus > Piliocolobus tephrosceles. Next base: position 32,975 of record NW_022313982.1, read on the forward strand.
ATAAGCAGGCACAACTAGAAGGCAAAACAAATCCCCAAAAATTAAAGGTCGAATTTTTATACCAGATCTTAGATTGTAAAAAAGAGTCAAGCAGCCCATCTCTCATGGGAGTCTCATCTCTCAGTGGGGCCTGGGGACATTTCCGTATCTTCTAGGTTGCCAAGAGCATGCTTCTCTAATTCAAACATGCAAAGAGCTGACTATCTTCCCATGACTGTCATCAGTTATCCCCAAAACTATATTTCCTACCTAGTTATTATACACCAAAGCTCTCTCATAATGTAAAGTAATTTCTGATACCCCCAGAAGCAAAAAATGTCAGATAATGCAAGGCAAAACATAACAAAGCCTTAGATTTTGAGAGGGAACTATCCACTTTTAATTCCTGGGGTTCCATGAGGAAAACAGAGACTTTTCCCAAAATGGTGTCTATGGTGCCTCTTATATATTTCCTGAGGAGTCCCAGGTTGTTAGAGCTTGAATATTCACTTTTAATTAAGCTGACTTTTAACCATAGCACTCTAAAAAATTCCTTTTAAATCTCCTATTACCCAACTTTAGCCAGGCCAAACAGCCAATATTTCTAGTTTTTGAACTTTAACAAAAGTAACCTCCCAGGTGCTCAGAGGAAGGAAAATTAAAGATGGTTCATGGAAGGGAAGAGAATCAACAAATTGTAAAGGTCATGCAGATATCAAACCAGAAAGGAATCATTCCCTAAGCCAGGAATTGAACGTTAACCCAGACAACCAGTGTGAAAAGAAAAAGCCTTAGCTACTAAGCTACAGCACTGGGCAGTTTCCATTACTCCTTCAAGAAGGAGTCTGGAGTAGCCAATTTTGAGCTTGTAAAGACTTTTAACTGCTTGAGATAATTTTTAAGGCTATGATGTGAACTCCAAAATTCCTGTTCCCTCAATGGTGGAAACCAAAAAAGAAGTATTGCCATGTGGTTACAAGGTAAAGCTCCCAAGAACATAGAACAAGATGAGACAGAAACTTCATCTAGTTTTGTTTGTTTGTTTGTTTCAGAGACCTGCAGCAAAGATTGTTACTGACCAGCTTGCTGGGCTGTCTTGAACAGTGGGCTTATGGGGTCCTAAGCCTATGCTGTATCCTAAGGTACTCCTCTTTATGACAAAATGACACAGAAAGGCAAATTTACACCACAATGTACACCAGATTCACTACATCTCAAGACACATTGGCCACTCTGCTTAGCACCTAATATCGAACTAGCAAGGCTCGGTCTTGCCCCTGATTGTGCCCTGTCATCTTTAATCCATTCAAAGTGTATTAAAAGAGTTTCAACATGTGGTCTCTGGGCAAGATGGTCATCCTGAATAACAGAAAAGGTAAGAAAGGGAAAGGAGAGAAAGGGAAATAAAGCACTGCCTTTGACAGGGTGGTGAAGGCCAAGCATTCAGGGAGACCAGAGAAAGACGACCCACTCATTGCAATGACACTGAATCAAAAGTTCTGATCTGTCAGTCAGAAGGGATATATTCCAGCAGTCCCATCAGCTCTTAAGTTTCCCTCTTTAGGAAAGAAAAAGCTCCCCATGTCCTGTGATCCTGTACATGCTTAATCCTGTCACTCACAGCCATCAGCAAAGAATGCAAGGCATATTAATCCAAAGAGAATAGCAGTTAACATTCCATAATGCCAAATCCCTTCTTAGCCAAGAGGGATTTACTGAGGGGGCTTCTAACCCCTTAAATCTTAGGAAGGACTCTAACCTTCATAAGGTGAGCCTCGAATCCAAGATTGTTCAAGCATCCTCGACTTTTATTAATAGGGGCCTTTAACCCTCTCTGTCTTAGGAGAGACTCTAACTCCCCTAAGTTGAGCCTCTAACCCAATCTCATACTTTACCCAGGTAAAATGCACCCCACCACTTACCCAAAGTTGGTCAATTGATGTTGCAGCCTACTTCCTTTGTGTTGCAATCTCAGTATTATTCCTTTGTGGTTTGCCAGGAAGGTGTTACTGAAAAGAACTCCTGATTCAGACTGCAAGAGAATGTTCTTGCATCTTATGAATTAAAGAATTGTGGGTGAGTCCATATGGTAAAGTGAAACAAGTTTATTAGGAAAGTAAAGGAATAAAAGAATGGCTACTCCATAGGAAGAGCAGCCTCATTATTTCTTTCTCTTGTCTGATTGCTGTAGCTAGGACTTCCAGTACTACATTGAGTAATAGTAGTGAAAGTGAGCAACCTTGTCATGTTTCAGATCTTAGAGGAAAGGATTTCAGTCTTTTTCCCCATTCAGTATAGTATTTGTGGGTCTGTCATATATGACTTTTATTATATTGAAGTATATTCCTTTCATATCCAGTTTTTTGAGGGTTATTACCATGAAGGGATGTTAAAATTTTATCAAATGCTTTTTAAACATCAATTGAAATGATCATATTGTTTTGTCCTTCAATCTGTTTTTATGATATATCACATTTATTGATTTGCCTATGTTGAACAATCCTTGTATCCCTGGAAATAATCTCACTTGGTCTTAATGAACAATCTTTTAAATTTATTGTTGAATGCCATTTGTTAGTATTTTGATAAGTATTTTGGATCAATTTTCATCAGGGATATTAATCTATAGTTTTCTTTTTTTGTTGTATCTTTGTCTCCTTTTGATATCAGGGTAATACTGACCTCATAAAATGAGTCTGGAAGTATTTCCTTCTCTTCTCTTTTCTGAAGTAATTTGAGTAGGATTGCTAAAAGTTCTTAAGTGTTTAATAAATTTGAGCAGCCAAACCATTGAGTACCAGGCTTTTCTTTGCTGGGCCACTGTTTATTATGGCTTCAATCTTGTTAGTTGTTATTGGTAAGTTCAGACTTTGGATTTCTTCATGATTCAATCTTGGTAGGTTGTATGTGTCTACAAATGTTTCCATTTCTTCTAGATTTTCCATTTTATTGGCATATAGTTGCTCATAGTAGTTATTAATGATAATTTGAATTTCTGCAGCATTTGTTGTAATGTCTTTTTCATCTCTGATTTTATTACTTACAGTTTTCTCTCATTTTTCTTAGTTAATCTGGATAAAGGTTTGTTGATTTTGTTTATCTTTTTAAAAATCTAACTTTTCCTTTCACCAATTTACTGTTTTAGTTTATTTGTTTCAACTTCATTTATTTCTGCTATGATCTTTATTATTTATTTTCTTCTACTAATGTTTGGATTGGTTTGCTCTTGTTTTCCTAGTTCCTTAAGATGCATCATTAGGTGTTTCTTTGAAGTTTTTCTACTTTTTTGATGTAGGCGCTTATATTTATAAACTTTGCTCATAGTACTACTTGCAGTATATCCCATAGGTTTTGCTATGTTGTATTTCCATTATCATTTGTTTCAAGAAATTTTCAATTTTATTCTTAATTTCTTCATTGATCCACTTGTAATTTAGTAGCATAGTCTTTAATTTCCATGTGTTTGTATAATTTCTAAAATTCCTCCTGTTATTGATTTCTAGTTTTATACCATTATCATCAGAGAAGATACTTGATATAATTTCATCTTTTTGGCCAAGTGCAGTGACTCATGCCTCTAATCCCAGCACTTTGGGAGGCTGAGGTGGGTGGATTACTTGAGGGTAGGAGTTTGCTACCAGCCTAATCAACATGATGAAACCCTATCTCTACAGAAAATACAAAAATTAGCCAGGCATGGTGGTGGGCACCTTTAATCCCAGCTACTCAGGAGGCTAGGCAGGAGAATCACTTGAGCTCAGGAGGCAGAGGTTGCAGTGAGCTGACATCATGCCACTGCACTCCAGCCTGGAGTGACAGAGTGAGACTCCATCTCAATAATAATAATAATTTCATATTTTTGTAGTTTTGAAGACTTGTTCTGTGGCCAGACATATTGTCTATCCTTAAGAATAATCCACGTGCTGAGAAAAAAAAAATTGTATTCTGTAGCCATTGGATGAAATGTTCTGTAAATATCTATTAGGTCCATTTGGTCTGTAGTACAGATTAAATACAATGATCCTTTGTTGATTTTCTGTCTGAAAGATCTTCCTAATGCTACAAGTGAGGTTTTGAAGTCTCTAGGTATCATTTCATTGGAGTCTATCTGTCTTTTTATCTCTAATAGCATTTCTTTATATAGCTGGGTACTCCAGCATAGGGTGCATATATATTTATAATTGTTATATCTTTTTGCTGAATTGACACTTTTGTCATTATATAATGACCTTCTCTGTCTCTTCTGATAGTTTTTGTCTTGAAATCTATTTTGTCTGATCTAAGGATAGTTACTCCTGCTTGCTTTTGGTTTCCATATGCCTGGAGTATCTTTTTCCATCCCTTTATTTACAGTGTATGTGTGTCTTTATAGGTGAAGTGTGTTTCTTTTAGGCAACATATCATTGGTTCTTGTTTTCTAATCCATTCAACCACTGCAGGTCTTTTGATTAGAGAGTTTAGTCTTTATACTCAATCCTATGATTGATAAATAAGGACTTGTCCTTGTTGTTTTGTTGTTTTCTGTTTGTTTTGTGGTGCTCTCTTTCTTCCTTCCTTCCTGTCCACGTTTCAGTATAGATGATTTTCTCTGATGGTACATTTTGATTTCTCACTTTTAATGTTTTCTATATCCTTTGCATGGTTTTGGATTGAGTTTTCCATAAGGCTTGCAAATAACATCTTATAACCTATCATTTTAAACTGATGACAACTTCACCCTGATGGCATAAACTAACAAGGAAAGAGAAAACTAATACAAATTATTTACATTAACTTCATCCCCTGCTTTTTAACTTTTTGTTGTTTCTATTTATATCTTCCTGTACTGTGTATGTCTTGAAAAGTTGTTGTAGTTATTATTTTTGATTGGCTCATTTTTTTAGTCTTTCCACTTAGAATAAGAGCAGTTTACACACCACAGTTACAGTGTTATAGTATTCTGCATTTTTCAGTGTACTTACTATTACTAGTATATTTTATACTTTCAGGTGATTATTTATTGCTCATTAATGTCATTTTCTTTCTGATGAAAGTATTCTCTTTAGTATTTCTTAAAGGACGGATATGGTATTGATGGAATTCTTCAGCTTTAATTTGTCTGGAAAAGTTTTTGTTTCTCCTTTTTGTTTGAAGGATATTTTCACCAGACATTCTATTCTAGGGTAAAAGATTTTTTCCTCAGCCCTTTAAATATATCATGCCACTCTCTCCTGGCCTGTAATGTTTTCATTGAAAAGTCTGCAGCCAGATGTATTGGACCTCCATTGCATGTTATTTTTTTATTTTCTCTTGCTGCTTTTAGAATCCTTTCTTTATCCATGATCTTTGGAATTTATTACTAAATGCCTTGAGTTAGTCTTCTTTGGGTTAAATGTGCTTGGTGTTCTATAACCTTCTTGTACTTGGATATTGATCTTTCTCTAGGTTTAGGAAGCTCTCTGTTGCTATCCCTTTGAATAAACTTTCTACCCCTATCTCTTTATCTACCTCCTCAATAAGGCCAGTAACTCTTACATTTGTCCTTTTGAGGCTTTCTAGATCTCGTAGGTGTGCTTCAATCTTTTTTATTCTTTTTTCTCTTGTCTCCTTTGACTGTATTTTCAAATAGCCTGTCTTCAAGCTCACTAATTCTTGATCAATTCGGCTATTAAGAGACTTTGATGCATTCTTCAGCAAGTCAATCACATTTTTCAACTTCAGAATCGCTGTTTGCTTCTTTTTAATTGTTTCAAATTTTTGATAAGCATATCTGGTAGGATTCTGAATTTCTTCTCTGTGTTACCTTGAATTTCTTTGAGTTTCCTCAACACAGCTCTTTTGGATTTACTTCCCAAAAGGTTGCATATCTCTGTCTCTGCAGGATTGATCTCTGGGATCTTATTTAGTTTGTTTGGTGAAGCCATGTTTTCCTGGATGGTCTTGTTGCTCCTCAATGTTCCTTAGTATCTGGGCCCTGATGAGTTAGGTATTTATTATAGTCTTCACAGTCTGGGATTATTTATACCTGTTATAATAGGATTTGAATGATGAAACCCTAGGGATTCTAGATCCACTAGAGGTTGCTATAAAAAATAATTTTAAGAAAAGCCTCGTGGTCTAGTCTCTTAGAAGAAATATCTTTTGTCTCGCCCCCATGTTATTAATATTACCTGTTACTGGGTGGTACTCAGCGTTTTCTGGATCTACGTTTTTTTTTCTGTAGCTAATAGGGAGCCATTGATGATGTCTTAATTGCCTAGTGGAGTCTTAATGGCTAGAAAGCCTCCTTCGTTTCTCTTCCTTTATCCCGTTTTCTACATGTTCACTGACTTATACTCAGATGTTTTTCCTAGGAGATAAATCATGCATTAAAAAGTCAGCATTATTTCTTGTGGAGCATCCTGGTAAGAAATTCAATTGTGAGGAGAGTAGGGTGACACTGTTACTTCAGATTATGTGCAGATTTCAATAATAGAAGTAGATGGACTCATAAATAATTGCCAACATCCTTTACAAGAAGACTCATCAGAGAGCTGCCAGCCTGTCTGCCAATGATACTATTTTCTCAGGGTCTGTCTCATATTGTAAAGGATGAAAATACTGGTGTATTGCCAGAGATTGAGAGTCTGGAAGAGAATGTGTACTTTGGAGTCAAACAGCCCTGAGCTCAACTGCTTACAATCTGTGTGAACTTGGACCTGTCACTTAATCTTCACAAGCCTCAAATTTCCCATCTGTTGGGGATTGTGCTTTGTGGGGTTGTTTTGAACGTTGCTTGAGATACTACATGTAGCCAGATTCTGGCTCATGAAAAGTATGTGATAAATTCTAGTTATTATCAGTGTAAGAAGCTAGCCTTTATCTGCAAGTGGAGGTATTCAGAGGATGTAATACAACTGATTAATTCAGTCCAGAGTGCCTCATTAGTTTCTTCCTACTCTAAAACATTCAATATCCACATTTACCACTCAGCCTGAGTATGAGAATTTTCTTAACTGTTTCTCATTTTATTTCTGCCTTCTCCATTTCATAAAAACAAGTTCTTGTTTTCTGAGCTATATGTATTCTCCCCTGAATACATCCATACTCAAATTTTTCATTTCCTCTTCCAAGCCTTCTTGGAGGAGGAAAGAAAGTTTAAAAATTACTCCCCAATATCAAGATTTCTTTCACATCTTTACTTGCCATGTTTTCTGCATCCTTTCTTTTTTTTTTTTTTTCCCAAATGGTTTCTATGATTCACTTCCTTCAGGTAGTAAAACCTTAGTGCAAAATCTCTTTGGGCATGACCTTTTCAAATAGGTGAAATCCTGAACTTCAAACAGGCTAACCCTCCTCACACTCTCCCCAACCCTAAATTTATGAAAGTACTCCTTCTTTGCTTCAATGAGCTTAGGATTGCATCTCTCTGCATTTTCCCCACAATTTCCACAGTGAAAACAATTATGCTATCCATACATATCATTACAATTTATCTAGCTGGTAGGCACCTTAAGAGCAGGAATTATGATTGACGTTGTATCCTCTCAACAAAATGAAATAGACCATGATAAACCAAGAGAGCCTTCTGTAGAAAAACATCTTTGAGAACCAGGCAGAAAGTGTGCAGGCATTTTAGATGAGAAAGGCCAGATAATACCCAACTGCCTACATTTTTTTTTTTTTTTTTTTTAGGCTGGAGTGCAGTGGCATGATCTCAGCTCACTGCAAGCTCCGCCTCGCAGGTTCACGCCATTCTCCTGCCTCAGCCTCTTGGCTCCCATCACTTTACAGACAAAATCAGCCCTATACGAAGTGAATTGGTGATGGGTAGAGAAAATCATCCTATGTCATTGTCCTCCTTCCAGGTTTAATTCAGATGTAATTAGGCAAAAGTATCTATCAGTGTTAAAGGTAGGAGAAGAGATTTGTCTACTAAACAATTGTATGCTCTTGGGAGAGTCCCTTTGTCTTTCAACTTCCTTCTCCTCTAGTATGAGGATGGTAATAATAGTATTACCTATCTTACAAGAGTTGTTGTGAGTCTTAAATGACATGTAAATCAGTTATAACAGGGTGTAACAAATATTATGTACTCAGATAATGTTAATGCTGCTGCTGCTGCTGCTGATATTATCCAATACTTACTTTGCCTTCAAACCTACTTTAGGAAAGAAAAGCCTTTTATACTGAAAATTACCAACTCGTCAATCACTTCAACCAGACTACATTTTGGCTATGCAGAAATAACACATATGAATCTTGGGACTAGATTTTAGAGTGTGTTTGTATAGGATAAGCTATCTCCCAATATCCCTTCTGAGGGATTCTGGCCAGAGGGCACTGTTAAATTTGTTGTCTCACAGGATAGCCAAAAAACAAGATAGCTTCCCCAACTCCCAGATACCCCCTGTTACTAGCTATCATAGATATTACTCTCCAGTCCTGAGACTCTAGTTTAAGCTAAAGGCAGTAGGCAAATTGTCTCAGGCAAGTAAATTCAGGCCTTTTTAACCACTCACCAAATGCTTTTCTGGAAAAAAAAATAGTATAAAGAAAAACTATTTTGCCATTTCAGGTAAGGTTAATACTCTAATAATCAAGGTTAACGTAGCAATTTAAAGAGGCATGATCTTAGTCCTTGGAAACTTTCCTTATAAATGGAAAGATTTCTCTTTCTATCATCTTGGTTTTTTATTTACTTCTCTCTCTCTTTCACTCTTTCTCTCTCTCTCTCTCCTCTACTATTCTTTATTATTTTGTAAACAATGTAAGATTTTAATTATATACATAGGCAATAGCTAAAAGTAAAAAATGAAAATCTGTAGCACATCCTCCCTAACACAAGTGCTACTACTATTTTGCTATGTGGCCTCCCCAAAGCTTGTTTTTACTATGCAGTGGATTGTTTGCATAGTTGCAATCATATTGAGACTGTGATGTAATAGGGGGCAAATGGCCTGGGGGGTAAGACAAAGTTGAGTTCAAGTCCTGACTTTGTAGTCATGCATTGTGTGTTTGGCCTAATTTCTTAATCTCTCTTGACTTATATTTCTTTTTCTGGAAAATGAAAGTAAGTGATACTAGCTGGGTATGATGGCTCATGCCTGTAAACCCAGCACTTTGGGAAGCCAAGGCAGGTGAATCACTTGAGCTCAGGAGTTGAAGACCAGCCCAGAAAACACGGTGACACCTAATTTCTACACAAAATACAAACAAACAAACAAAAATTAGCCAGGTATGGTGGCACACACCTGTGTGTGCTCAGGGGGCTGAGGCAAGAGAATCACCTGAGTCTGGGAGGTCGAGGCTGCAATGAGAGCCATGATCATGCCATTGCACTCCAGCCCAGGTGACAGAGTGAGACATTGTCAAAAAAAAAAAAAAAAAAAGTGAAGTGATACCTATTTCATAGACTTTTAGTGAATTTTATGGAAAATAACATGCATAAAGATGCTCAGCAGAGACCTTCCAATTCCAAAATGGAAGTGTAGAAACAAGTTGATTTCAATGCCCACCCCCATCAACAGAAAGCCAAAAACAAATATACAACATGAAGATTATCACCAGAAATACACCAAAACTTAAATATGAGAATAAGACAGTTTCAGGGGCCACAGAAAAGTGAGGAAACTCTGAGAGATTATAAGACCATTCTGTATCTGCAATACTCTTCCCCTCAATCTGCTCAGCACCAAGTGCATGGAAAATTTCCTCCCAACTCATGATTTCTAGAAAAATTGAGAGAGAGGTGGACAACCAACTTTCCCACCATCTTGGGTTCCCTAGCAGGAATTCTGCCCTGGCTTCAACCCATGAAAAGCATCACAAGTGCCTGAATGGAGAAATATCCCTGAAGATAGCTGAAGACAAAGTGAGGAGGTAAGGCTATAATCCCCAGCCCTGGAAAATGCTCTGTAACTCAGCCTTAAGGAGATATCAAATGAAAGAAGCTCTATGAGGTATGTTCTACAGGTTTCCTGGCTGTGAAGCCCTAGCCAGTCTTCCCATACTGAAAGGATATTCCCTTTGGGACCTTCTGCATTTAGGACAAGCAGCCCTCTGATCACTTACTTCAGCCAAGACAAAGCTTGGCTTAAGGCATAATCTAGTGACAAAAAGGAGGCAGCAATCTAGCAGGAAAAAAAAGAAATTCAACAAGTCAATTACCAGGAATCTTTAAGCAAATATATCTAACAAAGAACATAACAAGCCAGACAGAGAAGACTAAAACAAATAACTAATCATTCAATGCAAAGGCATAGACTACATCCACAAGGCACACCAGCAAATAGGGAAGCAGAATGTGGTCAGGTTAAACAAAGCAAGAAGCCATTGACTTACCCCAGTGAGATGGTGATATGTGAGCTCTCTGACCAATAAATAAAAGTACCAGTTTTAAGGGAACTCAGTGATCTCTAAGATAATGCAGAAAAGCAATTCAGGAATTTAGGAGAGAAATTTAACGAGGAGGCTCAAATAATGAAAACAAGCAAACAAACAGAAATAAGAAATACATCTGTTGAACTGAAAAATGTATTAGAGTCTGTTAACATCAGGATGGGTCAAGAAGAGGAAATAATCAGTAAGCGCCATGCCAGGCCATTTAAAAATACACACTTGGAGGAAAGAAAAAAAAAAGAATGACAAAGAACAAAGATCTCCTGCAAGATATAGATAACTACCTCAAAAAACCCAATCTAATAATTATTGGCCTTCAAGAGGGAGTTGAGCGAGAGCAAGGGTAGAAAACTTAATGAAGAAATAATAACAGAAAGTTTTCCAAAACTTGAGAAAGAGATAAATATCCAGGTACAGGAAGAGAATGCCAAATAGATTCAACCCTAATAAGACCACCCCAAGGCATATAATAATCACTCAAAGGTCTGGGACAAAAAGAAGATCCTAACAGCAGCAAGGAAAAAAGCACATAACATACAAAGGAGTACCAATTCTTCTGGCAACAGACTTCTCAATGGAAACCATACAGACCAGAAGGGAGTCAAGAGCATTTTCAAAGTTCTTGAGAAGAAGAAGAAAAACAAAAACAAAACAAAACTGCCATTCAAGAATACTGTACCCAGCAAAATTAACCTCCCAACATAAAGGAATGAAAAGATCTTTCCCAGACAAGCAAAAGTTGAAAGAACTCACCACCTGTCTTATAAAAAGTGCTAAAGAAAGCCAAGTATGGTGGCTCATGCCTGTAGCCCTAGCACTTTAGGAGGCCATGGTGGGAGAATTGCTTGAGCCCAGAAGTGTAATACCAGACTGGACAACATAGTGGGACCCTGTCTCTACAAAAAATTTTACAAAAATAACCAGGGCATGATGATGCACACCTGTGGTCCCAGGTTTTCAGGAGGCTGAGGCAGGAGGATCACTTAAGCCCAGCAGGTTGAGGCTGCAGTGAGCTGTGATTGCTCCACTGCACTACAGCCTTGGCAACAGAGGGAGACTGTATCTCTAAAAAGAAAAAAAAAGAAATGCAAAGAGAATTCCTCAATCTCAAAAAAAAAAAAAAAAAAAAAAACACTAATGTGCAAAATAAAATATTTAAAGGTTAAAGAACCCACTGGTAAAAGTAAGTACACAGAAAAGTTCAGAATATTCTATTACTATAATTGGGGCATGTAATTTACACAGAACTCTAGTAGGAAATTCAAAAGACAAATCTATTAAAAACAATAATAGCGACAGAAATTTGTTAGGAGATAGGCAATATAAAGATATTTAAACTGAAACAACAAAAAGTCAAATTGTAGGGGCCATGGAATTAAAGTGTAGAGGTTTTAATTTTTTTTTCTGTTTCTATTATTTTCCTTGTGATTTAATATAAGTTGCTGTCTCTTAAAAATAATTTGTTGTATCTATAAGATATTTTATGTAAGTCTTATGGTAACCACAATGCAAAAACCTATAATAGATTCTCTAAAAATAAAAAACAACAAATTAAAACATAGTACCAGAGAAAATCATTTCTCTGTATGTTTTGGGAAACGGAAAACAGGGAAAACAGGAAGAGAGGAGTTACAAGACAACCAGAAAACATGCAACAAACTGGCAGTAGTAGTTTCCAATCAATAATAACACTGAATGCAAATGGAATAAATTCTCTAATTTAAAAATAGAGAGTAGTTGAACGGATAAAGAAATCAGACCAAATTCTAGGCTGGGTGTGGTGGCTCACACCTGTAATCCCAGCACTTTGGGAGGCCAAGGAGGGCAGATCATGAGGTCAGGAGATGGAGACCATCCTGGCTAACACAGTGAAACCCCAAATTTACTAAAAAATACAAAAAAGTAGCCGAGTGTGGTGGTGGACACCTGTAGTCCCAGCTACTCGGGAGGCTAAGGCAGGAGAGTGGCGTGAACCCGGAAGTGGGAGCTTGCAGTGAGCCAAGATCACGCCACTGCGCTCCCGCCTGGGCGACAGAGCAAGAGTCTGTCAAAAAAAAAAAAAAAAAAAAGACAAAATTCTATATTGCTGACAAGAAAGCCATTTCACCTTTAAAGACATACAAAGACTGAAAGTGAAGGGGTGAAAAAAGATAGTTCATGCAACTGGAAACCAAAAAAGAGTGAGAGTAGTGGTACTTATATCAGATAAAATAGACTACAAATGAAAGGCTATAAGAAGAGGAAAAAAAGTCACTAAATAATGACAAAGAGGTCAAATATGCAAGAAGACATGACAATTATAAATGTCTATGCACCCAAGACCAGAGCTCTCAAGTACATAAAGCAAACATGAATAGTTCTAGGAGGGCGGAGCATGAAAACTGGCACAAGACAGGGATGCCCTCTCTCACCACTCCTATTCAACATAGTGTTGGAAGTTCTGGCTAGGGCAATCAGGCAAGAGAAAGAAATCAAGGGTATTCAGTTAGGAAAAGA
>NW_022313983.1:0-2039 GCF_002776525.5 Piliocolobus tephrosceles
GCCTCTGGATATGCTGGATGCTGTGTGCATCACATTCAGGCACAGTGGTGGGCGGGAGAGCGGCCCCCAAAGGAATCCTGGTCCTAATGTCTGAAACCTGAGAATGTTCTCTCATGCAGTGATAAAGGTGGATCCTGAGGACTACCCAGGTGGGCCCCTAAGTGCCACCACCTACATCGGTAGATGAGGGGTGCAGAGGCTGAAGGCCCTAGAGCAGGATGCTGCACACCCATATGTGAGGAGGCGGAGCCAGGGAACAAAGCGTGCAAGGCCTGCAGCTCTGGGCACCTGAATGGGCCACGAGGGACTCTCCTGGAGCAAACACTGTGGCCTCAACCCATGGCTCCTGCCCTCCAGAGCTGTGAGAGAGTGAGTATTATTTTCCAGCCCCAGGTGTGTGGTCAGGGTCACAGCGGCCACGGGACACACACAGGTACCTTCCTCAGCTCTGACCCAGAGGGAAATGTCATTTCCTGACAAAAACACCGCCTGGTTTCTAGGATGGCAAAGTTCCCTCTGTCAGGGCCTCTCAGGGCACCCCATGTCCTCTCTTCATAGAAATCACCCCGCTGTCTCTCCCTACAGTTACCTTGTGGTTACTTGATTTGCAGTCCTCACTAGGCTGCAAATTCCATGAGGGCAGGAACTGTGGGCTGGATTCACACCACTGCACCATCAGCAGGACCTGGCCGAGACCCCACAGCAGGCACTCAGGAAATGCTTGTCTCTGAATGACATAAGCAAAGTATTCTCCAGCCAGCCAGCCAGCCATCCGTCCGTCAATCTGTCCTGGTCAAGGGTTGATCCTGCAGGATTCCCTAACCGGCCTCCATGGGACTCAGCCAAGAGTGAAAGCATGAAGTGGGGGTGTGGACTTGAGACTGGGAGCCACATGAGAGTCTATACACCAAAGTTTAACACCTACTGGGAAATTTTCACTTGAGTACTTCAGATGAAATTTAACAGCGCACTTTGTTGAATAAACACAGGCTTGATTAAACCATTCCAAGCTATACTTCATTTCTTTGGCAGATTCTTTTCCTCCCAAAATAATTGGTTGATATATTCAAAAGTGAACATGGGCTCTAGTAGAAGCCGAGATGGGGAGAGAAACAGACAATCGGAAGAATTTCCATCTTTGTGCTTAGGAAGGACAGAGAACAGAAACCTGTCAAGGGTCCAAAGAGCCTACAACTGCCTTCTTGAAGGGCCAGTGCAGAATTCTGAGGATTTCACTGTTCCACCTGTACTGGGTCTCTCTCTAATTGCGATCTAAGACTTCAGATGCTGTAAGGCTTTAAGACTTGCCCTTTGTCTTAGACAATCCCGGGCATGAGAACGAAAATGTGGGTGGGGCATCAGGACTCCCAGAGGCACAAAGCCTCATGGGTTATTTTTCCAACTAAATCTCCCCTGCAGCCCACATTGAGGTGGGGAATTACTGTCACTCATTCAAAGAATGACATCAACCGCTTAATGACAAAAGAATTCTGTGGGTAAGCAGCTCTCCCAAGAGGCTGATTTTTGCTTGAGCGTGTCCGAGTTCTGGTCGTGAAAGGCTGCCTCTGTGGGTGCATGGAACAGCACAGCCCTGACACCTGAGCCACACCCCCGACCGTGTGCTCCTCTGAGTGTAAACGCAGTGACAGCTGGAATGGAAGAGTCCACCTCTGCTAGAGCTCAGATACAGCTTTCCTGAACTCTCTCCTCATTACCTAGATGGCATCTGAATCCTGAATTAGCTTCTCAAAATAGCAAGTCACTCTGACGGTGCCTCAGGCAATTAGTCAAAGTAGCACTGACAAGAAGGCAGCTGATCCCAAGCGTGGCCCTGCGTGGACAGCAGCTGTGAGTGGCACTCATCAGGCAGAGTGTGTGACCTCAGCCATTCTTACCACACAATGGGATGTGTCCGGCAGACACAACTCCCTGCAAGGGCACACACACGATCTTGCTAGAAAATTCCCCAAGGAGTCCCATGGGAGCGAGAGCCCCAGGCTACAGTTCAAATATCACCAGCATTTTGCCCCATGGGTGTG
>NW_022313984.1:0-2450 GCF_002776525.5 Piliocolobus tephrosceles
TTCTGAACTCAGGGCCCAGCACTCTCCCACCCAAACTTCCACTATTTGGTGACACATGAAGCTACTGGGCTGTGGCACTTCCTGGAGACTGCATGGCAATGTTTCAGCCCTGTGACATCATCTCTGCAAACCTTCTCCCTAGAGCTGCGTAAACTTTGAGGTAGACAGTAAGTAGTGGAAAGACAGTTGAACCGTATTTCAGAGTGGGCTCTTCATAGGTTTTTCTCATCTTGTTTTTAGAATTTTTTGTTGTGTAAAGACAGTGTTACGGAAACGTAAGGTTCAGTGAAGGAACTCAGGATGAAGGTGGGCTTGCAGCATCACTGTCAGCACCCATCCATGTCCTGTTGCTTCTAGAAACCAAGCCCACACCAAGCACGGCACAAATCAAAGCCATCACCCTCTTATTAATAAAAAAAAATCTATTTTAGTGACCAAATTAGATACCTCCCCGAAGAAGACAGTGCCTGGGACAGTGGTGATGGTAGCTGGAGGCACCGGGTGTCTTCGGCCAGTGCTGAGGGGGACTGACTGGGGGTACAGCTTTCTTGGGGAGCAAGAGCTGGGGATGTCGCAGGCCCCATGGCTCATTGTTGCACCGGACACTTTTCAGGGGCTGTTGATCTTTGATTTGCCTCTCTCTGTTGGGACAACGCTGGCTCTTGAGAGTGGCTTGTTGACTGCTGGCGGCATAGCCCTCTGAGAAGAAGGGGTGCCTGTGGTTGCAGGGAAACCCACAGACTGGAGCTTGTAACTCTTGTTTGTGCTGATTTACCTTCGAGGCCTGGCGTGCATGGCAAACTGACATTTTCTCCTCCAGCATCTGTCCGACTGCTGTCATGAGCCCCTGAGCTTCAGCGCTGCTGCCGTACACACAGGACCTATTTTTTCCGTTTTGGCTCCCGGCAGTGACTGGTGCTGGCTTCGTTTTCTTCTTTGAGAAAACCTGCTGAAAAAAATGCTTGATGTTTTGGCTTATTGAAGGAGGCTGTTTCTTTGATGGCAATGGCTGGACACCTTCATCCTGATGAGTGTCTATCGGGCTTTGTCTCTTGCCTGAGACTTGACATTTGGGGTCCTTGGGCTCCCTGTGCCCCAGATTGCTCCTTCTGGCTGCCATGAGGTCACGTAGCTCCTGGGAAGCCCGCATGTTCCCAGGAGGCGTGCTCTGGAGATGGCCCTGGGGCACTTGAGGAGCCAAATTCTCTGCAGCCAGGGGCAGAACAGATGCTTGTCCATCTGGAAGGAGCACAACAGCAGCACAAACTTGAGGCTGGGTCTCTGACTTCGTGGCCATTCCAGGCTCAAATTCACTAATAACCTCCTCCATAGGACACAGCTGTCTTGGATCTTGGGCGACAGACATTTTAGGGAGTAGAGAACTTTTGCTGGTCCCTGGAGCCTCGAAACCACACACATCTTCCCTTGTGGCTTGGAGGTTTGCCAGCATATGGATTCCTGAGGGGACTCTGGGTTGTGGCACTGCCTCCCTGGTCTCTACAGCCCTTGAAGACTGGGCTCCTAAGCTCCTGCTCTGCTGGGTGCTGCCTGTGAGGCCGTATGTGAGGGGCTTTGATGGCCACCTGCCCTCCTGTGCAGCTGGAGGAGGCTTCAAGGGCCCATGATCATTCCAAGATGGGATCCCTGGCGGGGCCCTCTGGAACTGCTTACATGCAGGGGAAGAGGCCAGAAGACTCTCTGGCACGTCAGATGCTTTGGTCAGCACCTGCTTTCTCAGACTTGCCGTTGGTGGTTCTCTAAGGAACGTGGCCACCTCAACTTTTGAGCCAGCCCCAGATTCACAGGTGGCTGAGGAGGAACCGGCAAGCTGTGTAAGGGACAAGGACGAAACCTTTTCTAATTTAAAACACTGAATGGGTTTGAGAACCCTGAGGGGTAGACCCCACCTGTGTTTGGCCCATAACCTCCCAATATGGGCTCCCAGCACCTGCTGAGTACACGGCTCGAGGAAGGGAAGCACCTGGGCTGTGTTCACATAGGCTTTCCCACTTTTCAGGGGTGCTAGATTGCTGGTTTTCACGTGGGTGTTGGACACGGGAAAAGCCTGGTTGACAGCAAGCCAGGATCGACGCACACTCACAGGGATCAAGCCCTCGTTCATCTGGCCCAACTTCCTGCCCACGTGGGCTTTCAGGACGTTTTCTATACGATTCCTCTCTGTGCGTCTTAATAAATCACTTCCTGAGTCACTCCTCAAGGGCTTCCTCAAGTCCCTTTCCGACTCCTCAGAGGTCGCCCCCAGAACCTTCCCTGGGAAGCTTTCCATGCCCCTGGATAGATTTTGCGGGGTCTGCCCCAGAATTTGCCCCAGATGTGGGCACGGGTCCCTCTCCAGCTGGAACTTCACCTTCTGTGCCTCCTTGCTGCTTTTGCCTGTGGACATGGAGGGCTGGAACTTCACCTTCTGTGCCTCCTTGCTGCTTTCGCCT
>NW_022313986.1:0-2463 GCF_002776525.5 Piliocolobus tephrosceles
AATTATAACATGTGGTTTCCATATTTCAACCTGAATATATTTAACAGAGAGAAAAATACTTACATGGACCAAGGTAATCATTGGAATTCACCAGGATAATTCATATAAAGATTAACAGGAGACTTCTCCATGCAATTTTCTCCAGCAATCTGAATTTTGAACATCCTCATTGCAGTACAGAAGTCATTGACAGAAAAACTGAAGATCCCACAGTAAATACAAACCTTAAAAAATCCAGTTATTAATAGGTGGCCATTTCAATTTTTTATCTATATATCATTAACATTTTATAAAATACTATATAAGCTGTGGTTTTTTAAAAGTAGCCAATTATTGAAATAATACTGAGCCAACAGTAGAGGAAGAGCACCGAACATAGCCCCGCTGTGCTGGAACGCTTTTGACCATGCACCTTCAAGTCCTGTCTTAGGAGAAAATTTCTTTACTATTAAATTGAATTTCCAAGGACAATCCTCCCATTTAGTTATCAAAAAGAAATGATGATGATGCTGCCACAATAATGTCTCCAAATAACTAGATATTAACTACGAGGCCCTCAGAGCCCTCAAAAAACAGACATTTCAATCATTTCTGCATACACTTCTGCTCTTGAAAAAAATGAAAGTTTAATTTGTTTCTCCACATTTAGTCTGAGTCACACATATTTTTCCTTTCTTTTCTTTTACCATACTAAATTATCTCTTCTTTTAAAAAGTTAGAACACTAATTTTTCTAATTATGTGGCAAAGGGCCACAGAGATGAGAGTCTGCTCTTGCTGCATTCCTTGGTGTCCCTAGGATTCCTTTCTCTGGGACATCTAATCAGTAAAACCTGTAGTAACAAGAACTTTCTCTGTAGGAGACATCACAGACTATTCATAAATAATGACAGGTCTTCAGGCATGTAAAACCTCCCCTTACTAAATCCATCTCTAAGAATGAAAAAAGGCTGGGTGCGGTGGCTCACCCCTGTAATCCCAGCACTTTGGGAGGCCGAGGCTGGCAGATCACAAGGTCAGGACATCGAGACCATCCTGGATAACACGGTGAAACCCCGTCTATACTAAAAAATATATATAATATATAAAATTAGCTGGGCGTGGTGGCAGGCACCTATAGTTCCAGCTACTCGGGAGGATGAGGCAGGAGAATGGCATCAGCCCAGGAGGCAGAGGTCGCAGTGAGCCGAGATTGCGCCACTGTACTCTAGCCTGGGTGACAGAGTGAGACTCTGTCTCAAACAAACAAACAAACGAACAAACAAACTAAAAAAAAAAACAAAAAATATCTACCCTCAAAATCTGAGTTTATACTAGTGATGAAACACGAAAAAACCAATGACATAAAATAATGACTGGATTTACCCCAGGGATGCAAGGATGACCCAATATATACAAATCAATCACTGTGACACATCATATCAACAGAATGAAGGACAAAAACCAAATAATCATTTAAATTGATGCTGAAAACACATTTGATAAAGTTCAACATCCCTGCATGATTAGAAAACCTCAAAAACGGGATATAGAAGAAGCATACCTCAACACAATAAATGCCATATACAACAAATCCACAACTAGCATCATATTGAATGGGGAAAAACTGAAACCCTTTCCTCTAAGATCTGGAACATGACAAGGATACCTACCTTTCACTACTGTTATTCAACATGGTACTGGAAGTCCTAGCTAGAACATTCAGACAAGAGAAACAAATAAAGGGCATCCAAGTTGGAAAGGAAGAAGTCAAAGTACCCTTGTTTGCAGATAACATGATTTTATATTAGGAAAAAAACTAGACTCTGCTAGAAAACTATTAGAACTGATCAACAAATTCAGTAAAGCTGCAGGATGCAAAATCAACATACGAAAATCGGTAGCATTTCTATATGCCAACAGCAAACAATCTGAAAAAGAAATCAATAAAATAATCCCATTTCCAAGGGCCACAAATAACGTACCTCAAAATTAACTTAACCAAAGAAATGAAAGATTTCTACGATGAAAACTATAAACCACTGATGAAAACAATTGAAGACACAAAAATGGAAAGATATTCCGTGTTCATAAATCAGAAAAATCAATATTGTTAAAACCCACTACCTAAAGCAATCGACAGATTAAATGCAATCACTATCAAAATACTAATAACATCTTCACTGAAATAGAGAAAAACAATGCTGAAATTTATATGGAACCACGAAAGACCCAGAATAGCCTAAATTTTCCTGAGCAAGAAGAACAAAACTGGAGGAATCACATTACCGGACTTTAAATTTACTACAGAGCTATAGAAACCAAAACACCATGGTAGTGGCATAAGAACAGACAGACAGATAGTGGAACAGAATAGTTTACTATTCTGAGAATACTCAGAGGTAAATCCATACATCTACAGTGAACTCATTTTCAGCAAAGGTGAGAAGAATACACATTGGAGAAAGAACAGTCTCCTAAAAAA
>NW_022313987.1:0-4503 GCF_002776525.5 Piliocolobus tephrosceles
CTACAAAGGACGCAAACTCATCCTTTTTTATGGCTGCATAGTATTCCATGGTGTATATGTGCCACATTTTCTTAATCCAGTCTGTCACTGATGGACATTTGGGTTGATTCCAAGTCTTTGCTATTGTGAATAGTGCCGCAATAAACATACATGTGCATGTGTCTTTGTAGTAGCATAATTTATAATCCTTTGGGTATATACCCAGTAGTGGGATGGCTGGGTCATATGGTACATCTAGTTCTAGATCTTTGAGGAATTGCCATACTGTTTTCCATAATGGTTGAACTAGTTTACAATCCCACCAACAGTGTAGAAGTGTTCCTATTTCTCCACATCCTCTCCAACACCTGTTGTTTCCTGATTTTTTAATGATTGCCATTCTAACTGGTGTGAGATGGTATCTCATTGTGGTTTTGATTTGCATTTCTCTGATGGCGTTTCTCAAAAGAAGACATTCATATAAATCCATTTTTAATGTTGGAAGTTTTTAATAATGGTCATAAATTTAAAGACCTTAATCACATATGTAGCATTTTTATAGGATTTATTGAGGTCTATTACTTTCTATTTTCTTTGGTATCTGATAAGATTTAGTTAGCCTTCCTATCTTGTGGATTTCATAGATGTAAAATAAGGAATGCATGCTGTGTTGCCCAGAGCTATAACTTTTTCATGCAGTCAACAGGAGTAACTCAAAAGCAAAGCTAAAAAGCCTTTTTTAAATTTTCTGATGTCAGAAAATAATTGTGACATAAACCCTCTCAATGTGTAATTCAATCTTGAACTTACTTGAGGATGTAGTTTGTGGGAAACCCCAGATAAGCTGGAGTTCACATATCTCTGGTGGTACACAGACTTTCTAAGAGACAAGTGAAAATGGAACATCATAAGGGAATCTATTTCTAAGTTCTCACCTTCTTTAGGTACTCTTTCCCAAAACTGACTTGCCCCTGGAATGTGTACATTGAAGTCATTCAGTCAGGGCCAGCTTCACAGGCATGTGATCTGTGCAGTAGCACAAGGTCACACCCTGGTTTAATGCTCTCTGTCACCATCTGAAAATTCTTAATAATTTTTTTAAATAAAAAGAGCTGTACATTTCCAATCACAAATTACATAGCTGGTCCTGGATTTAAGTGTTACTCTGGTTCTGCTTTATGACAACTCCTTTTCCCATTTTAGAAAAGAGAGCTATAACTTTCATTTATCAATCTTACTAAAATACATTCCCCTGGAAGAAGGGGCGGGGTGGGGTGGGGGTCAGGGAGTGCAGGATGTAAAAGAGCCTTCTGGCTGCAAATAAAGGGACAATTCAAAATATTGATTAAGGCCTGGGCTGGCTATTTTCTCTGTTTCTGTTATATACATATATCCTTAACGTTAAACTTGATTTTAGAACTTTGAGATTGTGTCATGTGTGTAACTGTTCTGAATTCCCAGCGTAATGAGAATGTTTATTTTTACACTCATTGATTTCATCCTTGGGCTACCTTCAAAGAGCACTGAAGGTAGCAGCACCTCATTCTATCCAGGTCACCAGTTCTGGACAGGGTCCTGCGCTTCATCCTTCTACTGAATCTCCCTGCCAACATTACTTAGCTCTTTTAGAATTCCAATTCAAAATTATGATGCTTGCCTTGAAGTTTAGTACTAACACAGTTATTTAAAAAGGAAAGGGAAATCAGACACTTTTGGAAAGAACTTATGTCAGATTTAGCTGAGGTTGATAATTGGAACTGATCTGGTAATTTTATTTTTTATGGGGCTATTTTCCATACATCAAATTAAGTATATGTGACGTTTCAATGCTTTTTATTTATAAAACCACTTCTGGGCACATATTATTTGCCAGCCATTATTCTAGGTGTTTGGGGAGGGAGGCAGAGAGAGCGGGGTGTGTGTGTATGTGTGTGTGGGGGAGAGAGAGAGAGACAGAGACAGAGACAGAGAGAGAAAGAAAGAAGGATGAAGAGAAGGGAGGGAGGAAGAAAGGAAGGAAGGATGGAAGGAAGGAAGGAAGGAAAAAGCAAGCTTACTGCCTTCCACATGGAGCTTACATGCTAGTAAGTGAAAACAGACAAGGAAACATAAACACAAAAGATAAGTAAATTATGTATGTGTATGTCCTGGGCTTTTTTTTTTTTTTTTTTTTTTTTTTTTTTTGGTTGGTAGGCTATTTTTTATTGCCTCAATATCAGAGCTTGTTATTGGTCTCTTCAGGGATTCAGCTTCTTCCTGGTTTAGTCTTGATAGGGTGTATGCATACAGGAATTTATCCATTTTTTCTAGATTTTCTAGTTTATTTGTATAGAGGTGTCTATAGTATTCTCTGATGGTAGTTTGTGTTTCTGTGGGGTCAGTAGTGATATCCCCTGTATTATTTTTTATTGTGTCTATTTGATTCTTCTCTCTTTTATTCTTTATTAGTCTAGCTGGTAGTCTATCTATTTTGTTAATTTTTTCAAAAAATAATCTCCTGGATTCACTGATTATTTTGGAGGGTTTTTCATGTCTCTATCTCCTTTAATTCTTCTCTGATCTTAGTTATTTCTTATCTTCTGCTAGTTTTGGATTAGTTTGCTCTTGCCTCTCTAGCTCTTTTAATTGTGATGTTACATCTTTCTAGCTTTCTGATGTGGGCATTTAGTGCTATAAATTTCCCTCTTAACACTGCTTTAGCTGTGTCCCAGAGATCCTGGTATGTTATCTCTTTGTTCTCATTGGTTTCAAACAACTTGATTTCTGCCTAAATTTCATTATTTATCTCCAGGAGTCATTCAGGAGCAGGTTGTTGAATTTCTATATAATTGTGTGGTTTTGAGTGAGCTTCTTAATCCTGGGTTCTAATTTGATTGCACTGTGGTCTGAGAGACTGTTTGTTATGATTTCAGTTCTTTTACATTTGCTGAGGAGTGTTTTACTTCCAATGGTGTGGTCAGTTTTAGAATACGTACCATGTGGCACTGAGAAGAATGTATATTCTATTGATTTGGGGTAGAGGTGCTGTAGGCATCTACCAGGTCTATTTGGTCCAGAGCTGAGTTCAAGTCCTGAATATCCTTGTTAATTTTATGTCTTGTTGATTGGTCTAATACTGACAGTGGGGAGTTAAAGTATCCCACTATTATTATGTGGGAGTGTCTCTCTGTAGGTCTCTAAAAACTTGTTTTATGAATCTGGGTGCTCCTGTATTGGGTGCGTATATATTTAGGACGGTTAGCTCTTCTTGTTGCATTGATCCCTTTACCATTATGTAATGACCTTCTTTGTCTTTTTTGATCTTTATTGATCTAAAGTCTATTTTTCAGAACTGGTATTGCAACCCCTGTTTTTTTGTGTTTTTTTGCTTGGTAATTTTTCCTCCATCCCTTTATTTTGAGCCTATGTGTGTCTTTGCATATGAGATGAGTCTCCTGAATACAACACACCGATGGATGTTGACTCCTTATCCAATTTGTCAGTCTGTGTCTTTCAACTGGGGGCACTTAGCCTATTTACATTTAAGGTTAGCATTGCTATGTGTGAATTTGATCCTGTCATCATATGCTAGCTGGTTATTTTGCGCATTATTGGATGCAGTTTCTTCATAGTGTTATCTGTCTTTATATTTTGGTGCATTTTTGCAGTAACTGGTACCAGTTTTTCCTTTCCATATTCAGCGCTTCTTTCAGGCCTTGCAGGGCAGGCCTAGTGGTAACAAAATCACTCAATTTGCTTGTCTGGAAAGGATTTATCCTCTTCTTTTATTTTTTTTTTTTTTTGGATCAGAGGTTCATGTTTTTATTTCATTTTGTTCACATTAACCATTCGACACATTACTTATTTTAATTATAGTGATCCATCTTTCTGGTTTTATTTATTTATTTATTTATTATTATACTTTAAGTTCTAGGGTACATGTGCATAACGTGCAGGTTTGTTACATATGTATATATGTGCCATGTTGGTGTGCTGCACCCATCAACTCATCAGCACCCATCAATTCATCATTTATATCAGGTATAACTCCCCAATGCAATCCCTCCCCCCTCCCCCCTCCCCATGATAGGCCCCATTGTGTGATGTTCCCCTTCCCGAGTCCAAGTGAGCTCATTGTTCAGTTCCCACCTATGAGTGAGAACATGTGGTGTTTGGTTTTCTCTTCTTGTGATAGTTTGCTAAGAATGATGGTTTCCAGCTGCATCCATGTCCCTACAAAGGACGCAAACTCATCCTTTTTTATGGCTGCATAGTATTCCATGGTGTATATGTGCCACATTTTCTTAATCCAGTCTGTCACTGATGGACATTTGGGTTGATTCCAAGTCTTTGCTATTGTGAATAGTGCCGCAATAAACATACATGTGCATGTGTCTTTGTAGTAGCATAATTTATAATCCTTTGGGTATATACCCAGTAGTGGGATGGCTGGGTCATATGGTACATCTAGTTCTAGATCTTTGAGGAATTGCCATACTGTTTTCCATAATGGTTGAACTAGTTTACAATCCCACCAACAGTGTA
>NW_022313988.1:0-1043 GCF_002776525.5 Piliocolobus tephrosceles
AACAAATGGAAGAACATACCATGCTCATGGATAGGAAGAATCAATATCGTGAAAATGGCCATACTGCCCAAGGTTATTTATAGATTCAATGCCATCCCCATCAAGCTACCAATGAGTTTCTTCACCGAATTGGAAAAAACTGCTTTAAAGTTCATATGGAACCAAAAAAGAGCCCGCATTGCCAAGACAATCCTAAGTCAAAAGGACAAAGCTGGAGGCATCGCGCTACCTGACTTCAAACTATACTACAAGGCTACAGTAACCAAAACAGCATGGTACTGGTACCAAAACAGAAATATAGACCAATGGAACAGAACAGAGGCCTCAGAAATAATACCACACATCTACAGCCATCTGATCTTTCACAAACCTGAGAAAAAGAAGAAATGGGGAAAGGATTCCCTATTTAATAAACGGTGCTGGGAAAATTGGCTAGCCATAAGTAGAAAGCTGAAGCTGAATCCTTTCCTTACTCCTTATACGAAGATTAATTCAAGATGGATTAGAGACTTAAATGTTAGACCTAATACCATAAAAACCCTAGAAGAAAACCTAGGTAGTACCATTCAGGACATAGGCATGGGCAAGGACTTCATGTCTAAAACAACAAAAGCAATGGCAGCAAAAGCCAAAATCGACAAATGGGATCTAATTAAACTAAAGAGCTTCTGCACAGCAAAAGAAACTACCATCAGAGTGAACAGGCAACCTACAGAATGGGAGAAAATTTTTGCAATCTACTCACCTGACAAAGGGCTAATATCCAGAATCTACAAAGAACTCAAACAAATATACAAGAAAAAAACAAACAACCCCATCCAAAAGTGGGAAAAGGATATGAACAGACATTTCTCAAAAGAAGACATTCATATAGCCAACAGACACATGAAAAAATGCTCATCATCACTGGCCATCAGAGAAATGCAAATCAAAACCACAATGAGATACCATCTCACACCAGTTAGAATGGCAATCATTAAAAAGTCAGGAAACAACAGGTGTTGGAGAGGATGTGGAGAAATAGGAACACTTTTACACTGTTG
>NW_022313990.1:0-18392 GCF_002776525.5 Piliocolobus tephrosceles
AATGGACATTTGGGAGATCTTAGAGGCAATGGCCAAAAAGTGAATATCCTAGGACAAAAACTAGAAGGAATTATCTGACAAACCGAAGTGTTATTTGTGCATTTTTCTTACAGAGTTAAAGATTTATTTTCTTTCGATAGTTTGGAATCAGTGTTTTATTGCATTCTGTGAAGAGATATTTAGTCGTGCTTTGAGGCCCATGGTGAAAAAGGAAGTATCTTGGGAGAAAAACTACACAGCAGGTTTCTAAGAAACTGTTTTGTGATGTGTGCATTCATCTCACAGAGTTAAACCTTTCTTTGGATTCAGCAGTTTGATAACAGTGTTTTTGTTTATTCTGCAAATGGACATTTGGTAGCTCTTTGAAGTCAATGGCGAAAACCTGAATACCCCATGATAAAAGCTAGAAAGAAGGTACCTAAGAAACTGCTTTCTCATGTGAGCATTCACTCCAGAGTTAAAACTTTCCTTTTTTTCAGCAGTTTGGACACACTGTTTTGTAGTATCTGTGAAGGTATATTTGGGAGATCATTGATGTGTATGATGAAAGAGGAAGTACCCTCAGATGAAAACTAGAAGGAATCTTTATGAGAAACTGCTTTATGATGTGTGCATTCATCTCACAGAGTTACACCTCTCTTTGGATTCAGCAGATTGGAATAATGTTTTTGTCCATTCTGTGAAAGAACATTTGGGACCTTATTGAGGCCAATGGCAAAAAAGTGAATATCACAGGACAAAAACCAGAAGGAAGTTATCTGACAAACAGACCTGTTATGTGTGCATTCATCTCCCAGAGTTAAACTGTACTTTCATTCAGCAGCTTGGAAACACTGTTTTCTTACCATCTGCAAAGAGAAATTTAGTAATGTGTCCAGGCCTCCTGTGAATAAGGAAATGTCTTCAGATAAATAGTAGAAAGAAGATTTCTGAGAAACTGCTTTGTGATGTGTCCATTCACCTCACAGAATTAAACTCTTTTTTTTTTTTGGAGTCAGCAGTTTGGTAACACTGTTTTTGTTTATTCTGAGAACAGACATTTGTAGGTCATTTATGTCAAAGCAAAAAATTGAATACCCATGGATAAAAACTAGAAAGAGGGTATCTGAGAAACTGCCCTGTGATGTGTGCATTCATCTCATAGAATTACACCTCTCTTTGGATTCAGCAGTTTGGGAACATGGTTTTTGTCCATTCTGTGAATGGACATTTGGGAGATCATTGAGGCCAGTGGCAAAAAAAGCAAATATCCCAGGGTAAAAACTACAAGGAAGTTATCTGACAAACCGACCTGTGATGCATGCATTCTTCTCACTTAGTTATACCTCTCTTTTCATTCAACTGTTTGAAACACGGTTTTCTTGGTATCTGGGAAAAGATATTTGGTATCATATTGAAGCCTATGGTGAAAAAGGAAATATCATTAGATAAACAGTAGAAACAATGTTTCTTAGTAACTGTTCAGTGATGTGTGCATTCATCTCGTAGAGTTAAACTGTTCTTTGACTTCATCAGTTTGGAAACATGGTTTTTTGTCCATTCTGCAAATGGACATTTGGGAGCTCATTCAGGCAAATGGTGAAAAACTGAATATCCCATGATAAAAACTAGAAGGAAGATATCTGTGAAACAGCTTTGTGGTGTGTCCATTTATATTGCAGAGTTAAATCTCTCTTTTCATGCAGCAATTTGGTAGCACTGTTCTCTTAGAATCTGCAAAGAGATATTTGGTAGTGCATTGAGGCCTACTATGCAAAG
The DNA here is from genome assembly GCF_002776525.5 of Piliocolobus tephrosceles. NCBI lineage: Eukaryota > Metazoa > Chordata > Mammalia > Primates > Cercopithecidae > Piliocolobus > Piliocolobus tephrosceles. The sequence continues at coordinate 1,759 of NW_022313990.1, forward strand.
GATGTATCTGCAGATAAAAACTAGAAAGGAGTTTCCTGGGAAACTGTTTTCAGATGTGTTCATTTATATCACAGAGATAAAGCTTTCTTTGGATTCAGCAGTTTGGAAACACTGGTTTTGTCCATTCTGTGAATGAACATTTGGGAGATCTTTGTGTCCAATAGCAAAACAGCAAATACCTAGAAACAAAAACTAGAAGGAAGTTATCTGACAATCCGACTTGTGATTTGTGCATTGGTCTCACAGAGTTAAAGATTTCTTTTCCTTCAGGAGTTTGGAAACAGTGTTTTCTTGTATTCTGTGAAGAGATATTTGGTAGCGCTTTGAGGCCCATAGTGTAAAAGGAAATATCTTGTGAGAAAAACTAGACAGCGGCTTTCTGAGAAACTGCTTTGTGATGTGTTTATTCATCTCACAGAGTTAACTCTTTCATTGAATTCAGCAGTGTGGTAACACTCTTTTTGTTTATTCTGCGAATGGACATTTTGCACCTCTTTGAGGTAAACGGCATAACAGAGAGTATTCCATGATAAAAACTAGAAAGAATATATCTACGAAACCACATTGTGATGTGTGTATTCATCTCACAGAGTTAAAAATTTCCTTTCATTCATCAGTTTGGAAAACTGTTTTTGTAGTATCTGTGAACGTATATTGGGAGTGCACTAAGGCCTACGATGAGAACGGAAATATCTTCAGATGAAAACTAGAAAGAATCTTTCTGAGAAACTGCTTTGTGATGTGTCCATTCATCTCACAGAGTTACACATCTCTTTGGAATCTACAGTTGGGCAACAATGTTTTTGTCCATTCTGCGAAAGGACATTTGGGAGCTCACTGAGGCTAATGGCAAAAATGTCAATATCCTAGGACAAAAACCAAAAGGAAGTTATCTGGCAAACAAACTTGTGAGGTGTGCATTTCTCTAACAGATTTAAACCTTTCCTTCATTCAACAGTTTGGAAGCACTGTTTTCTTAGAATCTCTGAAGAGATATTCTGTAGCACATTGAGGCCTCCTGTGAATAAGGAAATATCTTCAGATCAATGTAGAAAGAAGCTCTGAGAGACTGCTTTGTGATGAGTTCGTTCACCTCACAGAGTTAAACGTTTCTTCATATTCAGCAGTTTGGTAATACTGTTTTTGTCCATTCTGTGATGGGAGGTTTGGGAGCTCTTTGAGACCAATGGCAAAAAAGCGAATATCCCAGGATAAAAACTAGAAGGAAGTTATCTGAAAAACTGACTTATGCTTTGTGCATTCATCTCACAGAGTTAAATTTCCTCTCATTCAGTAGTGTGGAAACGGTGTTTTCTAGTATTCTGCTGAGAGATATTTGGTAGCAGTTTGAGGGTCAATTTTAAAAATAAAATACCGTCTGAGAAAAATTAGAAAGAAGCTTTCTGAGAAACAGCTTTGTGATGTGTGCATTCATCTCACAGAGTTAAATTTCTCTTTCTATTTAGCAGATTTGAAACCCTGTTTATGTCCATTCTGCTAATGGACATTTGGGAGTTCATTGAAGTCAATGACGAAAAAGGGAATATCCCAGGATAAACTCTAGAATGAAGCCATTTGATAAATTACTTTGTGCTATGTGCCTTCATATCACCAAGTTAAACATTTATTTTCATTCAACAGGTTGGAAACACTGTGTTCTCAGAATCTGTGGATGGATATTTGGGGATGCACTGAGGTCTATGTTGAAAAAGGGAACATATTCAGAGAGAAAGTAGAATGAAGCTTTCTGAGAAATTCCTTTGTGATGTGTCTATTCATCTCAGAATGTTAGAGCTTTCTTTCAATTCTGCAGTTTGGAAACACTGTTTCTCTCAATTCTGCCAAGGGACATGTGGGAGCTCTTTGAGGCGAAAAGTGAAAAAGTGGATATCCCAAGATAAAATCTAGAAGGAAGCTATGTGAGAAACTACTTTGTGATGTGTGTGTTCATCTCACAGAGTTAAATTTTATTTTCACTCAGTAGTTTGGAAACATTATTTTTGCAGAATCTGCACAGAAATATTTGGTAATGAATTGTGGCCTCTGGTGAAAAAGGAAACCTCTTTAGATAAAAAGAAGAAAGAAACTTTCTGTGAAACTGTTTGTTATGTGTGTATTCATCTAACAGAGCTATAACTTTCTTTCTATTCAGCTATTTGGAAACATCGTTTTTGACCATTCTGTGTTTGGAAATTCTGTAGCTCATTGAGGACATGGGAGAAAAAGCGAACATCTCAGGGTGAAAACTCAAAGAAAGCTATCTGAGAATCTGCTTTGTGTTGTGTGTATTGATGTCGCCAAGTTACACCTTTGTGTTCATTCAGCAGTTTGGAAGCACTGTTTTGTAGAATCTGCAAAGGGATATTTCGGAGAGCAGTAATGACTATGGTGAAAAAGGAATTACCTTCAGATAAAAACTAGAAAGAAGCTTTCTGAAAAACTCTTTGGTGATGTGCACATTCATCTCACAGAATTAAATATTTCTTTCTTTTTAGCAGATAGGAAAACCTGTTTTTGTCCATTCTGCAAATGGACATTTGGGAGCTTGTTAGGACAAAGGTGAAAAAGGGAATATCCCACGATAAAATCTAGAAAGAACTTATCTAAGACATCGTTTTGTGATGTGTGCATTCAGCTCACAGAGTTAAACCTTTATTTTCAATCAGCAATTTTTAAACACTCTTTTTGTAGAATCTGCAAAGGGATATCTGTAACTGCATTGAGGCCTTCAGTGAAAAAGCAAACTTCTTCCAATAGGAAACTGTACAGAAGCGTTCTGAGAAACTCCTTTGTGATGTGTGCATTCTCACATTGTTAAACCTTTCTTTCAATTCAGTAGTTAGAAAACACTTTTTTGGTCCATTCTGCAAATGAATATTTAGAATCTCACTGAGAAACTGCTTTGGGATGTGTGCATTCTTCTCCTAGAGTTAAAACTTCCTGTGGATTCAGTAGTTTGGAAAACCCTGTTTTTGTAGAAATGCAAAGAGATAATTGGGAGCATATTGAGGCTTATGGTGGTAAAGAAAACTTTTTCAGTTAGAAACTAGAAAGAAGCTCTCTGAGAAACTGCTTTGTGATGTGTGTGTTCATCTCACAGAGTTAAACTTTCTTTCAATTCAGCAGTTTGGAAAAATGGCATCTGCAGAATCTGCAAATGGATATTTGGAAGTGCATTGAGGCCTACAGTGAAAAAGCAAACATCTTCAGATAAAAGATAGATAAAAGCATTCTGAGAAACTTCTTTATAATGTATGCATTAATTTCCCAATGTTAAACCTTTCTATTGATTCAGCAGTTAGGAAACATTGTTTTGGTCCATTCTGCAAAGGGATATTTGGGAGCTCATTGAGGACAATGGCAAAAATGTGAATATCATAGGATAAACACTAGAAGAAAGTCACCTGATAAATCGCTTTGTGATGTGTGCATTCATCTCACAGAGTCAAACCTTAATTTTAATTCAGCAGTTTGGAAACACTGTGTTTGTGGAATATGCGAAGGGATATTTGGGAGTGCCTTCAGGTCTATGGTGAAAAAGGAAAAATCTTCAGATAAAAACAACAAAGAAGCTTTCTGAGAAACTGCTTTGGGATGTGTGCATTCACTCCTAGAGTTCAAAATTTCTTTGGACTCAGTAGTTTGCAAACTTTGTTTTTATAGAAACAGAGAAGAGAGGTTTGGGAGTGCATTGAGGCCTATGTTGATTAAGATAACATCTTCAGATAGAAACTAGAAAGAAGCCTTCTGAGAAGCTGCTTTGTGATGTGTGCATTCTTCTCACAGAGTTAACCCTTATTTTAAATTCAGCAGTTTGGAAACACCGTTTTGGCCATTCTGCCAGTGGACATTTGGAAGCTCTTTTGAACAAAAGTGAAAAAGTAAATATCCCAGGATAAAATATAGAAAGAAGTTAAGTGAGAAACTGCTTTGTGATGTGTGAATTCATCTTGCAGAATTAAACATTTCTTTTTATTCAGCAGTTTGGGAACACTGTTATTGTAGAATCTGCACAGGGATATTTGGGGTCACATTGTGGCCTGTGGTGAAAAAGGAAAAAGCTTCAGATAAAAAGAAGAAAGATGCTTTCTGAGAAACCCCTTTGTGATGTGTGTATTCATCTCACAGATTTATAACTTTCCTTCTGTTCAGCAATTTGGAAACACCATTTTTGTCCATTCTGTAATTGGACATTTGGGAGCTCTTTGAGGCCATGGGAGGAAAGCGAATGTCCCAGGGTGAAAACTACAAGGAAGTCTCTGAGAAACTGCTTTGTGATGTGTGTATTCATCTCGCAGAGTTACACGTTTCTTTTCATTCAGCAGTTTGGAATTAGTTTTTGTATAATTTGCAAAGGGATATTTGGCAGTGCATTGGGGCCCACAGTTTAAAAGAAAATATCTTCAGAAAAAAAAAGTAGAACGAAGCTTTTTGAAAAACTACTTTGTGAAATGTGCATTCATCTCACCGAGTTAAAGCTTTCTTTCTGGTCAGCACATTGGAAATCCTGTTTTTGTCCATTCTGTGAAAGTACATTTTTGAGCTCATTAGGACAATGGCGAAAAAGGGAATATCCCTCAATTAAAATGAGAAGGAAGCTATCTAAGACACCGTTTTGTGATATGTGCCTTCAACTCACAGAGTGAAAACTTTCCTTTCATTCAGCAGTTTTTAAATCTGTTTTTGTAGAATCTGAAAGGGATATTTTAAAGCGCATTAAGTCCTATGGTGATAAAGCAAACTTTTTCAGATAGACAGAAACATTCTGAGAAACTGTTTTGTAATGTGTGCATTCATCTCACAGAGTTAAACTTTTATTTCAATTAAGTAGTTTGGAAACACTGTTTTTGCAGAATTTGCAAAGGGAGGTTTGGAAGCACATTGAAGCCCATGGTAAAAAAGCAAACTTCTTCATATAAAAACTAGACAGTAGCATTCTGAGAAACTGCTTTGTGATGTGTGCATTCATCTCACAGTGTTAAAACTTTCTTTCAATTCATCAGTTAGGAAACACAGTTTTGGTCCATTCTGCAAATGGACATTTGGGAGATCATTGAGGCCAATGACAAAAAAACAAATGTCCCAGGAAAAACACTAGAAGGAAGCCATCCAAGAAACAGCTTTGTGGTGTGTGCATTCATCTCACAGAGGTAAACATTTATTTTTATTCATCAGGTTGGAAAGACTGTGTTTGTTGAATCTGCCAAGGGATATTTGGGAGCGCTTTGAAGACTATGGTTGAAAAGGAAACATCTTCAGATAAAAACAGGAAAGAAGCTTTCTGAGAAACTGCTTGGGTATGATTGCATTCTTCTCCTAGAGTTAAACTTACTTTGGATTCATTAGTTTGGAAACCCTGTTTTTGTCGAATCTGCGAACAGATATATGGGAGCATATTGAGGTGTATGGTGATAAGGAAAACATCTTCAGATAGAAACTAGAAAGAAACTTTCTAAGAAACTGCTTTCTGATGTGTGTATTCATCTCACAAAGTTAAACTTTTCAATTCAGCAGTTTGGAAACATGTTTTGTGATGTGTGAATTATTCTCACTGAATTATAACTTTCTTCGCATTCAACAGTTTGGAGAAACCATTTTTTTCCATTTGCCAAATGGACAATTGGGAGTTCAATGAGGCCATTGGAGAAAAAGCGAGTATTTCAGGGTAATAACTAGAAGAAAGCTATCTGAGGAACTGCTTTGTGATGTGTGCGTTAATCTGGCTGAGTTACACCTTTCTTTTCATTCAGCAGTTTGGAAGTACTGTTTTTGTAGAATCTGCAAAGGGATATTTGGGAGCACATTGAGGCCTATGGTGAAAAATGAATTTTCTTCAGATAAAAACTAGAAAGAAGCTTTAAGAAAGCCTGCTTTGTGGTGTGTGCATTCATCTCACAGAGTTAAATCTTTCTTTCTATTTAGCAGATTGGAAATCCTGTTTTTGTCCATTCTGCGAAAGGACATTTTGGATCTCATTAGGACAATGTGCAAAGGGGAATATCCCACGATATAAACTAGCAGGAAGCTATCTAAGACACAGTTTTGTGATGTGTGCATCCAATTAGAAGAGTGAAACCTTTCTTTTCATTCAGCAATTTTTAAACACTGTTTTTTTGTAGAATCTGCAAAGGGATTTCGGGAAATGCATTAAGGCATATGGTGAAAGGGCATATATCTTCAGATAAAAACTAGACAGAAGCATTCCGAGAAACCTCTTTGTGATGTGTGCGTTCATCTCACAGTGGTAAAACTTTCTTTTGATTCAGCAGTTGGAAAACACTGTTTTGGTTGGTTCTGTGAATGGACATTTGGGAGCTCATTGAGGCCGGCCAATGGTGAAAAAGCAAATATCTCAGGGTAAACAGTAGAAGGAAGCCATCTGAGAAATTGCTTTATAATGTGTGCATCCATCTCACAGAGTTAAACCTTTATTTTCATTCAACAGGTTGCATATAATGTGTTTGTAGAATCTGTGGAGGGATATTTGGAAGCATACTGAGGCCTATGATGTAAAAGCAAACCTCTTCAGATAAAAACTAGACAGACGCATTCTGAGAAACTTGTTTGTGACGTCTGCATTCATCTCACAGTGTTAATCCTTTCTTTCGATTCAGCAGTTGGGAAAAACTGTTTTGGTCCATTCCACAAATGGACATTTTTGACCTTATTGAGGCCAATGGCACAAAAGCGAACATGTAAGGACGAACAGGAGAAAGAAGCCATTTGAAAAATTGCTTTGTGATGTTTGTGTTCATCTCAGAGAGTTAAAACTTTATTTTCATTCAACAGGTTTGAAACATTGTGTTTGCAGAATGCGAAGGGATATTTTGGAGTGCGTTGAGGTCTATGGTGAAAAAGGAAACACATTCAGATAAAAAGAGGGGAAAAAAATCTTTCTGAAATCATGCTTTGGGATGTGTGCATTTATCTCCTAGAGTTAAAACTTTCTTTGAATTCATCAGTTTGCAAGCACTGTTTTTGTAGGATCTACAAAAGGATATTTGGGAGCACATTTAGGCCTATGGTGATAAAGAAAACATCTTGAGAAAGAAACTAGAGAGAAGTTTTCTAGAAACTGCTTTGTGGTGTCTGTATTCATCTCACAGAGTTAAACCTTTCTTTCAATTTAGCAGTTTGGAAGCACTGTTTTGTCCTTTGTGCCAAGAGACATTTTGGACTTCTTTCAGGCCCAAAGCTAAAAAGCAAATATCCCAGCATAAAATCTAAAGGGAAGCTATATGTGAAACTGCTTTAAGATGTGTTAATTCATCTAGCACAGTTAAATATTTATTTTCCTTCAACATGTAGGAAACACTGTGTTTGTAGAATCTGTGGAGGAATATTTGGGAGCGCATATTGGTCTATGGTGAAAAAGGAAAAATCTTCTGATAAAAACAAGAAAGAAGCTTCCTGAGAAAATGCTTTGGGATGTGTGCATTCATCCCCTAGAGATAAACCTGTTTTTGGATCCAGCAGTTTAGAGACACTGTATATGTAGAAACTGCAAAGGGATATTTGGGAGTGCATTCAGGCCTATGGTGACAAAGAAATCATCTTCAGACAGAAACTAGAAAGAAGGTTTTGAGAAATTGCTTTGTAATACGTGTATTCATCTCACAGAGTTAAACCTTTCTTTCAGTTCAGCAGTTTGGAAACACTGTTTTTGTCTATTCTGCCAAAGAACATTTGCTAGGTCTTTGAGAACAAAAGTGAAAAAGTGAATATCCAAGGATAAAAACTAGAAGAAACTTGTGTGAGAAACCGTTTTGTGATGTGTGAAATAATCTCTCAGAGTTAAAGCATTCTTTTCATTCAGCAGTTTGGAAACAATGTTTTTGCAATATCTGCACAGGGATATTTGGGATCACATGACCTGTGTTGAAAAAGGAAACATCTTCAGATAAAAAGAAGAAAGAAGCTTTCTGAGAAACTTCTTTGTGATGTGTGCACTCATCTCACAGAGATATAACTTTCTTTGTATTCAGCAGTTTGGAAACACCATTTTTGCCCATTCTGGGAATGGATATTTGGGAACTAATGGAGCCCACTGGAGAAAAAGTGAATATCCCAGGTAAAAACTAGAAGGAAGCTATTGGAGAAACTGCTTTGTGATGTGTGCATTCATCTCACCGAGTTACACTGTTCTTTTCATTCAGGAGTTTGGAAGCAGTCTTTTTGTAGAAGCTGTGAAGGGATATATGGGAGCACATTGAGGCCTATTGTGAAAAAGAGAATAACATGAGATTAAAACTAAGAAGAAGGCTTCTGAAAAAGTGACTTACGATGTGTGCATTCATCTCACAGAATTAAACCTTCCTTTCTATTCAGCAGGATGGAAACCCTGTTTTTGTCCATTCTGTGAATGGATGTTTGGGAGCTCACTAGGACAACGGCAAAAAAGGGAATATCCCATGATAAAAACTAGATGGAAGCTATCAAAGACACTATTTTGTGATGAGTGCATTCAGCTCACAGAGTTAAACCTTTCTTTTCTCTCAGCAGTTTCTCAGCATTGTTTTTGTAGAATCTACAAAGGGATCTTTGAAAGAGCATTGAGGCCTATGGTGAAACAGCAAACTTCTACAGATAAAAACTAGACAGAAGAATTCTGAGAAACTTCTTTGTGATGTGTACATTCATCTCACAGTGTTACACCTTTCTTTCAATTCAGTAATTAGGAAACACTCTTTTGGTCCATTCTGCAAATGGACATTTGGGAGCTTGTTGAATCCAATTATGAAAAAGCTAATATCCTAGGATAAACACTAGAAAGAAGCCATTTGATAAATAGCTTTGTGGTATGTGTGTTCATGTCACAGAGTTAAACCTTTTGTTTTCATTCACAGGTTGGAAACACTGTGTTTGTAGAATCTGTGAAGGAATATTTGGGAGCCCACTGAAGTCTACGGTGAAAAATGAACTATCTTCAGATAAAAACAAGAAAAAAGCTTTCTGAGAAACTGCGTTGTGATGCTTCATTCATCTCCTAGACTTTAAACTTTCTTTGGATTCATCAGTTTAGAAACACTATTTTTGTAGAAACTGTGAAAGAATATTTGGGAGCACATTGAGGCCTACTGTGATAAAGAAAATATCTTCAGATCGAAACTAGAAAGAAGTTTTCTGAGAAACTCATTTGTGATGTGTGTATTCACCTCACAGAGTTAAACCATTCTTTCAATTCAGCAGTTTGGAAATATTGTTTTTGTACATTCTGTACATTCTGCCAATGGATATTTGGGAGCACTTTGAGGCCAAAAGTGAAGTAGCCAATATCCCAGGATAAAACCCGGAATGATGATGTGTGAGAAGCCACTTTGACATGTGTGAATTCATCTCACACAGATAAAACTTTCTTTTCATTCAACAGATTGTAAACACTGTTTTTGTGGTATCTGCACAGGGATATTTGTGATCACATTGTGGCATGTGGTGAAAAAGGAAACATCTAGAGATAAAAAGAAGAAAAATGTTTTCTAAGAAACTAGTTTCTTATGCTTGGACTCACCTCACAGAGTTATAACTTATTTTTTATTCATCAGTTTGGAAACACTGTTTTTGTCCACTGCACAAGCTAACATTAGGGAGCTCCTTGAGGCCATGGGAGAAAAAGTGAGTATCCCAGGTAAAAACTTGAAGGAAGATATCTCAGAAACTGCTTTGTGATGTGTGCATTCATCTCGCCTTAGTTACATCTTTTATTTCATTCAGCAGTTTGGGAACACTGCTTTTGTGGAGTCTGTGAAGGGATATTTGGGAACGCACAGCAACCTATGCTGAAAAAGGACATATCTTCAGATAAAAAGTAGAAAGAAACTTTCTGAAAAACTGCTTTGTGATGTGGGCATTCATCTCATAGCACTAAAAATTTCTTTGTATTCAGGAGATGGGATCCGCTGTTTTTGTCCTTTCTGCAAATGGACACTCGGGAGCTCTTTAGGAAAAAGGCGAAAAAGGGAACATCCCACGATAAAAACTAGAAGGAAGTTACCTAAGACACTGTATTGTGATATGTGCATTCACCTCACAGTGTTAAAACTTCCTTTCAATGCGGCAGTTAGGAATCATTATTTTGGTCCATTCTGTGAATGGACATTTGGGAGCTCATTGAGGTCAATTGCAAATAAGTGAATATCCCACGATAAACACTACAAGGAAGCCATATGAGAAATCACTTTATAATGTGTGCATTCATCTCACAGAGTTAAATCTTTATTTTCATTCAACAGATTGGTAATGGTGTGTTTGTAAAATCTGCAGAGGGATGTTTTGCAGTGCAATGTGGTCTATGGTGAAAAAGGAAAATCTTCAGATAAAAACTAGAAAGAAGCTTTAAGAAAAACTACTTTTTGATGTTTACACTCATCTCATAGAATTAAACCTTTCTTTTTATTCAACATATTGAAAACCCTGTTTTTGTTCATTCTGCAAATGGATGGTTGAGAGCTCTTTAGGTCAAAGGCAAAAAAGCGAATATCCCAGGATAAACACTAGAAGGAAACAATGTAAGACACGGTTTTGTGATGTGTGTATTCAACTCGCAGAGCTAAACTTCTTTCCATTCAGTAGGTTTTATACACTGTTTTTGTAAAATCCACAAAGGGATATTTGGAAGCAAATTGAGTGCCTATGGTGGATAAGCAAAATTCTTCAGATAAAAACTAGACAGAAGCATTCTGAAAAATTTCTTTGTGATATGTGCATTCATCTCACAGTGTTAAAGCTTCCTTTCGATTCAGCAATTAGAAAATGCTGCTTTGATCCATTGTGCAAATGGACATTTAGGAGCTCATTGATTCCAATGGAGAAGAGTGACTACCCCAGGATAAACCCTGGAAGGAAGCCATCTGAGAAATTGCTTTGAGATGTGTGCATTTATCTCACAGAGTTAAACCTTTATTTTCATTCAACAGTTTGGAAACACTGTTTTTGTAGATTCTGTTGAGAGATATTTGGGGTCACATTGAGGTCTATGTTGACAAAAGAAACATCTTCAGATAAAAACAAGAAAGATGCTTTCTGAAAAACTGATATAGGATGTGTGTGCTCACCTCCAAGAGTTAAATCTCCCTTTCTATTCAACAGTTTAGAAACACTGTTCTTGTAGAAACTGTGAAGGGATATTTCTGAGTGCATTGAGGCCTGCAGTGATTAAAAATAAAATCTTCAGATAGAGACTAGAAAGAAGCTTTCTGAGAAACCGCTCTGGGATGTTTCTATTCATCTCAGAGAGTTAAACACTTCTTTCAAATCTGCTGTTGGAAACACTGCTTTTGTCCATTCTGCCAATGGACTTGTGGGAGCTCTTTGAGGCCAAAAGTGAAATAGCAAATATCTCAAGATAAAATCTACAAGAAAGCTATGTGAGAAACCACTTTGTGATGTGTGAATTCATCTCACCAAGTTACACGTTTCTTTTCATTTAGCTCTTTGGAGGCACTGTTTTTGTACAATCCGTGAATGGATATTTTGGAGCACTCTTCGGGTGCTCCTTGAGGAGAATGGTGAAAAAACAAATATCACAGGATAAAAACAGAATCAAATTATCTGACAAACCTACTTGTTATTTCTACATTCATCTCACTGAGTTAAACATTTCTTTTCATTCAATAGTTTGGAAACAATGTTATCTTGGATTCTCCAGGGAAGTATTTGGTAGCACTTTGAGGCCTATGGTGAAAAGGGAAATATCTTCAGATAAAAACTGAAAGGAAGCTGTCTGAGAAACCATTTTGTGATGTGAGGCCAATGGCACAAAAAGCATACATCCAAGGACAAATGCTAGAAGGAATTTATCTGACAAACTGACTTGTGATTTGTGTATTCATCTTAAAAACGTAAACATTGCTTTTCATTCAGTAGTTTTGAAAAAGTGTTTTCTTGGATTCTCTGAGGAGATATTTGATAGCGCTTTGAGGCCTACAGTGAAAAAGGAATTATCTTCAGACAAAAACATGTATCTCACAGGGATAAAACTTTCGTTGTATTCAGCACTTTGGAAACAGTGTTTTTGTCCATTCTGTAAATGGACATGTGGGAGCTTTTTGAGGCCAATCGTGAAAAAACAAATATTCCAGGATTAAAATTAGAAAGAAATTAACTGACAAACTGACCAGTGCTGTGTGCACTCATCTTGCAGAGTTATAGCTGTGTTTTCACTCAGCACTTTGGAAACTGTTTTCTTAGAATCTGTGAAGAGATACTCGGTAGTGCGTTGTTGCCTATGGTGAAAAAGGAAATACCTTCACATAAATTGTAGAAACAATGTTTCTGAGTAACTGCTGTTGTATATGTGCATTCATCTTACAGAGTTAAACCTTTCCTTGGATTCATTAGTTTGGAAACATGGTTGTTGTCTATTCTGCGAATGGACATTTGGGAGTTGATTGAGGCCAACTGCAAAAAACTGAATATCCCAGGATAAAAATAGGAGGAAGATGGTTGAGAAACCCCTTTGTGATGTGTCCATTCATGTTGCAGAGTTAAAACTTCCTTTTCTTTCTTTTTTTTTTATTATACTTTAAGTTCTAGGGTACATGTGCATAACGTGCAGGTTACATATGTATACATGTGCCATGTTGGTGTGCTGCACCCATCAACTCGTCAGCACCCATCAATTCATCATTTATATCAGGTATAACTCCCCAATGCAATCCCTCCCCCCTCCCCCCTCCCCATGATAGGCCCCATTGTGTGATGTTCCCCTTCCCGAGTCCAAGTGAGCTCATTCATTCAGCAGATTGGTAGCACCGTTTTCTTGGAAACTCTGAAGAGATATTCAGTGGCTCATTAAGGCCTAAGATGAAAACGGAAATACATTCAGATAAAAACTAGAAAAAAGCTTCGTGAGAAACTATTTTAAGATATGTTCATTAATCTCACAGAGTTGAAATTTTCTTTGGATATAGCAGTTAGGAAACACTATTTTTGTCCATTCTATGAATGGACATTTGGGAGATCTTTGAGTCCAATGGTGAAAAAACAAATATCTCAGGACAAAAACTAGAAGGAATTTAACTGACAAACAGACCTGTGATGTGGGCATTCCTCTGTCAGAGTTAAACTTTTCTTTTCATTCAGCAGCTTGGAAACACTGTTTTCTTACAATCTGTGAAGAGATATTTGGTGGCGCATTGAGGCCCCTGTGAAAAAGGTCATATCTTCAGATAAAAACTTAGAAAAAAGCTTTCTAAGAAACTATTTTGTGATGTGTGCATTCATGTCACAGAGTTAAACCATTTTGTGGATTCAGCAGTGTGGTTACACTGTCTTTGTTTATTTTGTGAATGGACATTTCGTAACTCCTTGAGGTCAAAGGCAAAAAAGTGAATATCCCAGGATAAATAGAAAGAAGATATCTGACAAACCACATTGTGATGTATGCATTCATCTTGCAGAGTTAAACATTTGTTTTCATTCAGCAGTTAGAAAACCCTGTTTTTGTAGTATCTGTGAAGGTATATTTGGGAGTGTGTTGAAGCCAATGGTGACTAAGAAAATATATTGGATGAAGACTACAAAGAATATTTCTGAGAAACTGCTTTGTGATATGTGCATTCATCTAACAGAGTTACACCTCTCTTTGGATTCAGTAGTATGAGAACAATGTTATTGTCCATTTTGTGAAAAGATATTTGGGATCTCACTGAGGCCAATGACAAAAAAAGGAAATATCCCAGGACAAAAACTAGAAGGAAGTTACCTGACAAACCGACCTGTGAAGTGTGTATTCCTTTCACAGAATTCAACCTTTCTATTCATTCACCAGTTTGGACACACTGTTTTCTTACAATCTGCCAAGAAGTATTTTGCAGTGCATTGAATCCTCCTGTGAATAAAGAAATGTCTTCAGATCAATAATACAAAGAAGGTTTTTGAGAACCAGCTTTGTGATGTGGGCATTCACATCACAGAGTTAAAGGTTTCTTCAGATTCAGCAGTTTGATAACACTGTTTTGTCCATTCAGCAAATGGACATTTGGAAGCTCTTTGAGGCCAATGGAGATAAAGGGAATGTCCCAGGCTAAAAACTAGAAGGAAGTTATCTGACAAACTCACTTGTGATTTGTACATTCATCTCACAGAGTAAAACATTTCTTTTCATTCAACAGTTTTTAAACAATGTTTTCTCTGATTCTTCAAAGAGATAATTTGTAGTGCTTTGATGCCTGTGGTGAAAAAGGAAATATCTTCAGACAAAAAAACAAAAAGAAGTATTCTGAGAAATTGCTTTGTGATGTGTGCCTTCATCTCACAGAGTTAAATCTTTCTTTGAATTCAGCAGTTTGGGAACACTGTTTTTATCCATTCTGCAAATGGACATATGTGAGATCTTTGAGGCCAATGGTGATTAAGAAAATATCCCAGGATTAAAACTAGAAGGAAGTTACCTGACAAGACGACATGTGATGCATGCATTCATCTTTGCAGAGTTAAAGCTGTCTTTTCATTCAGCAGTTAGGAAACACTTTTTTCTTAGAGTCTGTGTAGAGATATTCAGTAGCTCATTGAGGCCAATGGGGAAGGAGCAAATATCCCAGAATGAAAACTAGAATAAGGTTATCTGACCAACCGACTTGTGATTTGTGCATTCGTGTCACAGGGTTAAACATTTATTTTCATTCAGCAGTTTGGAAACAGTATTTTCTTCTAGTCTGTGAAGAGACTTTTAGTAGTGTTTTGAGGCCCATGGTGAAAAATGAAATATTTAGTGGGAAAAACAAGAGAGAAGCTTTCTGAGTAACCCTTTTGTGGTGTCTGCACTCATCTCACAGAGTTAAACATTTCTTTTCAATGAACAGTTTGGAAACACTCTTTTTGTAGTATCTGGAAAGGTGTAGTTGGGAACGCATTGAGGCCAATACTGAAAAAAGAAATAACTTCAGATAAAAAATAGAAAGAAGCCATCTGGTAAACTGCTTTGTGTTGTGTTTATTCATCTCAATGAGTTAAACTTTTCATTGTATTCAGCAGTTTTGGGACAATGTTTTTCTCCATTCTCCATTTGGGACAATGTTTTTCTCCTTTCCTTTTTTTGCAGAGTGGAGTTCACTGAGATAGAAAATGAGTTCACTGAGGCCCAGGACAAAAACTAGAAGGAAGGTGATTGACAAACAGACCTGTGATGTGACATTCCTCTGACAGTGTTAAGCCTTTCTTTTCATTCATCAGTTTGGAAGCACTGTTTCCTTAAAATGTGTGAAGATATATTTGGTACGCATTGAGGTCTCTTGTGAAAAAGGAACTGTCTTCAGATAAAAACTAGAAAGAAGCTTTCTGAGAAACTGCTTTGTGATGTGTGCATTCATCTAACAGAGTTAAACCTTTCTTTGGATTCAGCAGTTTCACAACACTGTTTTTGTCCATTCTGCAAAAGGATATTTTGGAGATCATTGAGGCCAGTGGCAAAAAAGCGAATATCACAGGACAAAAACTAGACGGAAGTTATCTGACAAACTGACTTGTTATTTCTGCATTTGTCTCACAGAGTTAAAGATTTCTTTTCATTCAACAGTTTGGGAACAGCGTTTTCTTGTATTCTATGAAGAGATATTTGGTAGCGCTTTGAGGCCCATAGTAAAAATGGAAATATCATGTGAGAAAACTAGAAAGAACTTTTCTGAGAAACTGCTTTGTGATGTGCGCTTTCATCTTACAGAGTTAAACATTTCTTTTCATTCAGCAGTTTGGAAAAACTGTTTTTGTAGTGTCTGTGAAGGTATATTTGGAAGTGCAGTGATGACAATGATGAAAAAAGGAAATAACTTCAGATAAAAGCTAGAAAGAAGCTTTCTGGGAAACAGCTTCATGATGTGTGCATTCATCTCAAAGAGTTAAGCCATTCTTTGGATTAGCAGTTTTTGAAAAATATCTTTCTCCATTCTGTAAAAGGATATTTGGGAGATCTTTGAGGCCAATGGTGAAAAACTGAATCTCCCATGACAAAAACTAGAAGGAAGATATCTGAGAAACCAAGTTGTGATTTCTGCATTCATCTCACAGAATTAAAGGTTTCTTTTCATTCAGCAACTTGGAAACATTGTTTTCTTGTATTCTGTGAGGAGACATTTGGTAGAGTTTTGAGGCCCATCGTAGAAAAAAAGGAAATATCTTGTGAGAAAAACTAGAGAGAAACTTTCTGAGAAACTGCTTTGTGATGTGTGCATTCATCTCACAGAGTTAAAACTTTCTAGAAAATAGAATATCCCCAACTAAAACTAAAAAGAAGCTATCTGTGAAACTGCTTTGTGATGTGTGGATTACTCTAACAAAGATAAATCTTTATGTGATGTAGCAGCTTGGAAACACTGTTTTTGGAGAATCTGCAAAAAGACATTCAGGAGACTGTTTCGGCCTATGGTAAAAAACTGAATATCTCCAGATGAAAACTGCAAAGTTGCTATATGTGAAACTGCTTTGTGATGAGTGGATTTATCTCATAGAGTTAATTGCTTCTTTTCATTCAGCAGATTGGAAACACTTATTTTGGAGAATCTGAGAAGGGATGTTTGGGCACCATTTAGGTGTATGAGGAAAAAGTGAATATTCCAAGATGAAAACTAGAAAGAATCTATCTGTGAAACTGTTTTGTGTTGTGTGGATTCATCTCACTGAGTTAAACCTTCCTTTTTATC
>NW_022313992.1:0-2760 GCF_002776525.5 Piliocolobus tephrosceles
CAGGTACCCTTGGAGGCTCTGAGTGCCTAGGGATTCCTGGAGCCTGGCTGCATGACCTGGCCACCCTGATGCCCTTGTGTTCTCTGTGACAGGACAGCAAGGCTGAGGAGAATGGCTCCGACAGCTTCATGCACTCCATGGACCCACAGTTGGAGCGGCAAATGGAAACCACCCAGAACCTGGTGGACTCCTACATGGCCATTGTCAACAAGACCGTGTGGGTCCTCATGGTTGGTGTCATGCCCAAGACCATCATGCACGTCATGGTCAACAACGTGCATGGTCAACAACGTGCCTCTTAGGGGCAGGGGGCTCCTGTGGCACTGGGGATGCAGGTGGCCATGATGGTCTGGGGGAGATGCCGACCAGCCCTATGGGACCAGGTCCAGGGAAGCAGGCACGGTCCAGACCAGAGCTGTCTCATAGAAATACAGTGTGGGACTGAGGACAGTGGCCCATGCTTGTAATCCCAGCAGTTTGGGAGGCCAAGGCAGGAGGATAGCTTGAGTCCAGGAGTTCGAGACCAGCCTGGGCAACATAGTGAGACGTGGTCTCTACACAAAAAATTTTAAAAATAGCTGGGCTTGGTGGTGGCATGTGCCTATAGTCCTAGCTACTCGACAGGCTGCCATTGGAGGATCACTTTGAGCCCAAGAGGTTGAGGCTACAGTGAGCGGTGATCTCACCCACTGCACTCCAGCCTGGCGACAGAGTGAGATCCTATCTCCAAAAAACATTTGTTAACAACTGAGTGGATAGGACTCCTGGTGGCATGATAGGTCCTGGGTCCCCTGCCAGATCTGTGACCTTGGACGGGTGACTTTTCCTCTGGACCTCAGTGTCCCCATCTGAGTGAGAAAAGGGCGGTGGGAAGGCAGATCTTTGAGTCTAAGCGGTGTAGAAGCCACATCTGAAAAGCCATACTCAGGGCTCCAAGTCCAGCACACAGTCCCAGCAAGACCCGGCAGGAGGCCAGGGCAGCACAGGCATCAGGTCCCAACCTCCTTCCCTCTTTGCCCACTCTCAGACCAAGGAGTTCATCTTCTCAGAGATGCTCTCCAACCTGTGGGAAGCAGAACACTCTGATGGAGGAGTCGGCAGAGCAGGCACAGTTGCGTGACAAGAGGTTGCGTATGCACCACGTGCTGAAGGATGCGCTCAGCATCATCGGTGACATCAACACGACCAACATCAGCACGCCCACGGGAGCCCGTGGACAACTCCTGGCTGCAGGTGCAGAGAGTCCTTGCCACACACAGGTACCAGGTCTGGCCCTCATGGCCCCAAACCCCCCAGTCCCCATGGCTGAGCCTGGGGGGCTCTTGGAATAGGCTCCGTGCCCAAGCTGGCAGACGTGGGTGCTCTCTGGAGCCGTCAGGCAGCTCATGGTTTATGGTGTAAGGGCTGAGAGCTGGGAGGGGGTTGTGTGTGGGGCTGTACTCTGAGGCGGCCAGAGGCCTAGAAATGTCATCCTGGGCACGCCGTACCTATTGTGCCGTCTGAGTCATGCTGCCAGGGCAGGGCATCCAGCTCCCAGCCTGGGAGTGCTGAGAGCCAAATCCACTGCAGAGGAGGGGTGAGAGTCAGGGTCCCACCTCCCCTATCTGTCTCCAATCCAGTGGTGATCCAGGATAAAACCTCGAGAGTCCCATACACACGGTCACCCCACAACACACCTCACAGGCCAGGTGGGGACACACGGCCCCGTCCCTCCCTCCCAGGTATCATCATAGCTGCCAGCGTGTGACGGAAGGCAGGGTCCCTGCTTCCCGCTGAAGCACTATCGCCGGCCAGCAGGCTCACACACCTTGGCCTGTTGCTCCTAGAGGTCGCCTCTGCTATTCAGCCAAGGGGACCACAGTGCCCGGTGTCCCGGCTGAGCTCTGCTCAGCAAGCCCACCTACCTCCCCTGCCATGGACTCTCCTTCTTCTGCTTTTCCGAGCAGGAAGGGCCCAGCCTCACCTATGCAACCTGCAACCCCCAACAAGCTGAGGCTCCCCTCTTAAGACTTATAAGTCTATAGCCAGTGGCATCCAGCTGCCTGCCTTCCCTGCCTCCCCCAGGGTCCCTTCAGAGGGTCCTGGGCTTTCTGACCACCCACAGGGTTCTCCGGCGATCACTCCAGCGACCCATCCCTTTTAGTTTCATCATCCTGGTTCAAGCAGTGTTCCTTCTCTATCAGACCTAGTGACTGTTGCATTGGGCTCCCCAAGGCGAGAGGTGGCCCCAGACCAGTGGGTTGGAAAACAGGGTGACCAGAGAAGAGGGAAGCCTGAGGGGGGGGCGAGCGTTGGTCTTAACAGAGGGTGCAGTGCCTGGGTGCCGTGGACGAGGCCAGCGTGTGTGGGGTGGGGAGGGCCGCCGCAACCCCAGGCACTACCTGTGAAGCTCTGGCTCCTTCCTCCATCTTCATCCCCTTTCCCTTCCAGCCCCTCTTTTCCAGGAATCTTGCCACACCCACACCTGTGCCCTCCCCTCCCCGGCCTGCCCACAGCTGCGGTGGCACAGCTGTGCTCTGCACCTGCCTCACCAGCTCTCTGCTCGCTTTTCTCTCTCCTGTTTTCTCTCTGCTTTCTTTCCAACTGCCAGCCGATTGGCTCCGGCAAGCCCATCCCGTCCTGAGAGCCCCAGGCCCTCCTTCAACCTCTAAACAGATCCCTCCTCTTTTCGGAGACCTCCCTTTCCAAGCCTGCCTGGGAGGCTGTTCTGTGACTTGACAGTGGCTCCCTCAGCCCCAAAGCCAGCCCCCTTCATCTGTG
>NW_022313994.1:0-5583 GCF_002776525.5 Piliocolobus tephrosceles
GTCCTTTGTAGAATGTTTTTTGTAGTTTCTGCTTTCCACAAATATATTTTAGATTCCTTCTTTCAAGACAGTCTTGGAGATTTGTTGTTGTAGAAAAGAAATTCTTGAAGATGTTCCATCTTTACCTGAACTTTCCCCTTTCCTGAGCTGATCTGTGTTTTTTGTTATAGATAAGTGGTAATTCCAGAAGTTTGGTGGCTTAAAATATTGTTGCCCACACCTGAAAATCCTATTGGTCCCACTAATTTTTGATTCAGTCATACTGGGTAGTGGAGGTAAAGACCCAGAAATTTAAAGTATGTCCTAAATATTCTGGAGGTTCTGTCATGAAACAGTATTTGGGGATTTTCTAGACTTCTATTATGTCTTCTTTTCCCTACTAAAGATAGTGCTAGATTGGTAATTGGAAAATCCCAGCAACAGTTGCTTTTTTAAATAAAACAGGTATTGCTGTCTCTAAGCCAGAGCTGATCACCTATCTGGAAGAAAGGAAAGAGCCTTGGAATCTGAGCAGACATGAGAGAGTAGCAAAACACCCAGGTAGGTGAGAGTGAATGAAGCAGATGGCACAGCAGATGACAGATGAGAGTTCCAAGGTCAGTGAGGAAGCCAGACCTTAAAATGTGATTTGGGAGGCCTGCCTTTCAATGGGAATAGTTTGTGAGAAGCCTGGGTTTCTTTCTCTTCCTCTCATACAGGGGCATCTTCTGTCTCATGCTCTTAAATGCTCTATGGATTCTACTTTCCCTTTAGTGATTCTCCTTCACGTTTACATTGAGAGGCAAAGTCATTTTCATGGCATATGAGAGACTGCATGATCTGACTGCTTTTATGTTGCCTTTAGGGACACACAAGTATATATTTTTAGAAACCATGGAAAGCCATTTTTAAGTTCCCCTTTTGAATCATGGCTGAAATTTGTGAGAGTAGTGGTAATATTGGGATTTAAGAAATTCCAGGAACACCAGGGACAGGTGTTATGAGTTTTCTGCTTTAACATTTTCTTAACATATGAGGTTTCAAATGTGTTTCTACAGAAATTCATACTCGGTAATTTCATCAGAATATTAAGCATATGCCCAAACTAAAAAAAAAAAAAAAAAAATCTGATATTATTTTTACATCACTTTTTTTCGTATGAACTGAGTTGGTTATTTAAGGTCTATCTGCCCTAATTCCTTAACTATAAGATACTTTAATTTATCTACTCCATATATTTCTCAAATATACTATGCCATTAGGGAGCTTACAACATTACTGAGCACATATTAAAGTCCCATTTGTGACCTTATTTTTAATAACTATTATTTTATAATTTTATCTTGTTTAATATGAGGCTTACCAGGACTGTGTCATTCAGGTGCCTGTGTATATATGTATGTGCATATATATTGTGGATTTTTTACAAATTTCTTTTGTATAACTACATATTTTTGTGTATAATGTAATGACTTGCTATGTGTATATACTGTGAAATAATTAGTATGATCACATTAACAGACATGTCTACTCTTAGTACTTTTTTTTGTAGTGAGAACACCTGTTTACTGCCTTAGCAAATTTTAAGCATAAAAAACATTGTTAACAGTAGTCATGAAGCTATATATTAGATCCTTAAAACTTATTCATCTTATAACTGAAAGTTTGTATCCTTCATTTTCCTCACCTCCAGTCCCTGACAACTAACACTGGACTCTGATTTTATAAGTTCAGCCTTTTCATATTTCTTGTATAAGTGAAAACAAGCAGTATTTCTCTTAATGTGTTTTTCTTATTTCATTTAGTACAACATCCTTCAGGTTCATCCATGTTGTTGAAATGGCAAGATTCCATTATGTTTTATGGCTGAATAATATTCTGTTGTCTATTTGGGCCATATTTACTTTATCCATTTGGCATTCACAAACATGTAGGGTTTTTTATATATTTGAAATTGTGAATAATGCAATGAACTTGGGAGTGCAAATGTTTCTTGGAAATATTTGCTTTGTTTCCTTTGATTATATACCCAAAAGTGGGATTGCTAGATTGCCTGGCAGTTCTGTTTTTCAGATAACATTCATATTGGTTTTTATAATGACTCTACCAATTTAAAACTCTCCAGGAGTGTACAGAATTTTTTTTCACATTCTTATCAATAATTGTTATATTTATTTACATATATATGTAAAGATGTGTGTGTATGTGTGTATATGTATATATACACACACATACACATAGATATATGAGCTTTTATGTAAAAGCTCATATAGAGAAGGATATATCTATACAACTCTATTACATCCTAACAGATGTGAGGTGATAGCTCATCACGATTTTGATTTGCAGTTGCCTGATGATTGGTGATGTTTTGTAACTTTTCATATATTTGTTGGCCATGTGTGTCTTCATTTTAAAATATGGATTCAGTCTTTTGCCTATTTTTCAATTGGGTTATTATTTTCATTATTGTTTTGGCTTTGGATTTGCTTAGTTCCTTATTTTTCATATATTATTCTCTTACATGTATAGTTTGCAAGTATTTTCTCGCATTTCATAAATTTCTTATTTTATTCTATTTTCTGTGCAAAAGCTTTCTAGTTTGATGCAATTCAGCTTGTTTATATCTCCTTTTGCTGCTGTACTTTTGGTGTTGAGACAAAAAGAATATATTGCCAGGACTATCAAGATTTCTTCCTATTTTTTAGGAGTTTTAGGATTCATGTCTTATATTTAAGTCTTCAATTCAAGGTAATTTTTCATATGGTGTAAGTAAAAGAATCTAATTTTAATATTTTGCTTGTGGGGATCCAGTTTTCCCAGACCTGAGTACTGAAGACACTATACATTTTTCACTGTGTATTTTTGGTGCACTTGTTTAGGGTTGACCTTATATGCATGGGTTTATTTCTGGGCTCTCTATTCTGTTCTGTTGGTTTTTGTGTCCATTTTCTCCCATGCTTACCATCCCATTTTTCTTGTTGTAGTCTTTAAATATAGTTTGAAATCATAAAGTATGATGTCCCTTTCCTTTGTATTTTTTCCTCAAGATTACTCTGGCTATTCAAATCTATTGTACTTTCATATACATTTTAGGATTGTATTTTGTATTACTGTGCAAAAAGCCACTGGAATTGTGATAGGGACTTCACTGAATCTATAGATGACTTTGGATAATATGGTACTTTAACAATATTTATTCTTCCAATCTATAAATGTGGGATAATTTTACATTTCTTGTATCTTCTTCATTTTCTTTCATCAATACCTATATCTTTCAGTATAAAGATCTTTTACCTCCTTGGTTAAAGTTGTGCCTTAGAAATTTATTACTTTAATGCTATTTTAAATGAGATTGTTTTCTGCTTTTTTAAATCAGGTAGTTTGATGTTAGTGTATGAAACCATAACTGATATTTGTATGTTAATTTTACATTTTACTAACATATGGAGTGCATTTATTAGCTTAGACAGATTTTGGCTTACTGTTTATAGTTTTCTGTATATAGCATCATGTCATCTACAAACAGCAACATTTTTTCTTGTCTTCAACTTGAATAACTTTTAAAACAATTTTACTTGAGAAATTTTGTCGTGTACTTTCAGTGCTGTGTTAAAATAAAAGCATTGACAGTGGGTACAATATAGCCTTGCATTGGTGCCTGTGAATCTGAAGAAGTAAACACCTTTTCAAGTTTTTATAATCTGGTTCCAAGAGGTAAAGATCTCTTGTTGGTTCCCCCAGGGGATGGGATGCCTTCAGGGTTTGTAGTGAATAGGGGTTGTATCTGGGTCACAAGGCTGCTGGGTCTGCCTTCGGTTGTCTTGTTACCAGGGTCTTGGGTGATTGTGATCCCTGTCTTATTCCTGGGCAGACTGGATTTCCTTCAGAACTTGGGTCTGTAGGGCAGAAACAAGGACAGATGTCTGCAGTTAAGTCTACATATGGTGGGTCTTATCATCACGGTGTGGATGAGTGTGTGGCTCCCACTGAGCACCTAGGCAGGTTTTCCCAGGTCACTGTGTGGCTTGCTAAATGGACAGGACTGGCCATGAGCTGTGACAAAGAAAGCTAGAACTGAGTCACTGAACTGTTTCAGGGACCACAGTAAAGTCCAAGGTCTGCAGGCCTTGGGTGTCTCCTCTAATGTCTCTGGACAGACAGGGCTACTCCCAGACTGTGCCTGAGTTTCAAATGGTTATAGAGTCTGTTCAGTATTCTCAGTGGGATCGAGTTGGGTAGACCATTTCTTGCTGTGTAGCCAAAACCAGGAGTCCTCTAGTTTGCCACCTGAATGAGGACCTGCCTTCTAAAATGGCTGCTTCTCAATCTTGAGCTTTAGCAGGGTTTCACAACCTCCCCCCTGGATCCCAAAGGTTTCTCAAAGATACGCTTTTTGACATGGGGCCTTGCTATATTTCCAGGCTGATCTGGAACTTCTGGCCTTAAACAACCTTCCTGTATCATTTAGCTGTGATTACAGGTGTGAGCCATGCTCACTCTCTCATAAAGACACTTTTATCAGGGATAACCTACACTTTTTTTTGTGGCTATGGGATCCTATACAAGCCAGGCACCATCTATTCCAATAGTGTACTGATGTCAGTTTCCTGTATGCTTTGTTTCTGTTTTCTATTTCAGAGTTGTAATTTTATGTTCAGACATTCAGAACAATATATCAGAATTTACATGTGATGTCTAAAGTAAATCAGATAATCAGTAGGCACCTCGTATTTACCAAACAGTCACTTGTAAATTTTTTACTGCAGGCAAAAAGGAATCATAGGATTTCCACTCACTTTCTTCAGTCTACATCTAAATGATAATATGATTTATTTCCAAATACTTATTTTATATATCAGTGACTCTCACTTTATTTTACAAAACATATATAGTTTTTTTTCTATTTAGAAATGTAACACTATTATATGCTTCTAAAGGTTAAATTAAAACAGTATTATTTTGTGTAAGAATAGCATCAATATATTAAAACATACTAAAAATTACCTTTCATGTCTTTTAAATGCTTACTCATTAAAATATTTTTATTAGAACCTTTTATTTATGGTATAGTGCAGTTTCTATGAAAATTTACTGCCATACACTCCATATCAATGATTTAAAATACCTGCTTTCCATGAGTGCACATGGTTGATAGTTTTAGTTATTTGGACAAATACTTTTTAAATGGTACATCAATGTTGCATTCCAGATTTTATGGGTAAATATTTATCTTATTAAATTTTGAAATTTCATTTTTTTGTATAGAATTTTGACATCAGTTTATTGTGTTTTTTGTTTTATGTGTTATAATTTTAGACAATGTGCAACTTTGAATGTACATTTTAAGTCAGTATGGGTTTTAATTAAAAGATGAATCAGCCATATGTCTATCATAGTTAAGTTATATGTATGTGATTTTACCTATAAATATGACTCTAATTTTGTTATGGCTTATCTCTGATATTTGTTTACTTGGTTGACTTATCCTGTCCAGGTGACTGGTAGTCATTTAAGTTATTTTTCACTTATTTTCACCATGTGTTTAATGAATATATATTTTTTTGTACAAGAGAAACACTTTTATGATTTGAAGGTAATTTT
>NW_022313995.1:0-10438 GCF_002776525.5 Piliocolobus tephrosceles
TTTTTTTTTTATAATCCTTTCCATGGAGAGGAGGTTTATTTTTTCACAGTAAATACTTCCTTTATATGCAATTCAATCTTTTAGAAGCACGGAGAAACTGGGGAGAACAATCACCGTAATATTTTAAAACAAATACTTAAATGTTCAGATTGCCCCTGTCTCTTCAAATTACTGTTTTAGCCTGCTTCAAAATGCATACTTTGATCGATTGTCAGAAAAATTATACTGTACTGTAGTTACTCAGAATCCCACTCCTTTGTGCACTGTGTCATGTGAGGAGTCGTGGCCACTGAAGCAGAGTCAGGAGGCAAATTGCTTTCGTCTTTGTTCATCCAAAACTCTTAAATTTGAGGTACGTTTTTCAGTGCAACAATTCCTGGAAATGAATCAATTCTAGCAGATTTTGTAGAATCACAATTCTGAAAAGCGCTTGAGCAGTTATTTCATTTTGTCAGGGATGAAACAAAGGCACAGGAAGATTAAAAGATGTATTTCAGGTATTCTTGTTAGAGCTAGCACTTGACTTCAAGGCTTGGGACTTGCTGACCCTGGCCCTTGCCTGGCTTTATGCCTGGTCAGTCCTCAACAGCTTTGAGTACATGGAATACCACTTGTTATTTTCTCTATTGACCATTTTTAGAAAATTTTAAATTATGGTAGTACACCAATTAATACCTGTAGAGGAATTGATAAAGTTAAAAAATCAGTATTTTATAATTATTATAATAATTTAGGCAAGAATGACCAGTGGATGTTAAAATTAACAAGTAGACATTGAATGAGGAATAGGATATTCATATAACATCAAACTATCTCCCCATGAATTATGTATTAATAAAAGGAAAAATAGTAACCATATAGTGAAGAAACCTGGCAGATACCTCTTTAACCAAATGATCAAAGTTAACACCATGAATAATGTGACTTTTATGATGTCCTTGACAAAAATGCATAAACTTGAATCTAGTCATGAGGAAACATTCTGCAAAATTGATCTATTTAAAAATACCAGTGTCTTGAAACACAAAGAGAGGCTATAACTGTTTCATATTAAAAGAGGCTATAGAGAAATGACAATGTAACTCTCAGGTTCTCAATTATATCCTGTATAGAAAAAGATGATGAAAAGCAATACTGGGGAATCTGGTGAATTTTGAAGATGGACTGTGATTGATAATAACATTATTGATACTAAATTTTCTTTTGATAACGTAGTTCTATAAAAAGCATGTTCTTAGAAAATAATTTTTGTAGGGTGGGTATAGAGAGAGAGGAAGCATGCATTGTGTCAAAATATTAACAATTACTGAACCATGGTACAAAGGAGCTATTCATGCTATTCTTGCAAATTTGTGTTTAAAATTTTCTCAAAATAAACAAAAATTAACCAAAACTCACAAATTGGAATAGCAATGCGATTTTTTGGTAACAAATGGAATTTCTCAAAAAGGTTTAAAAACATTTTTAAATCCTCTCTGACCACTTTCCTCTATTCTCCTGAGATAGTAAATATAAGCAGAAAAATTACATCCTGCCACATCTTATATGCTCATCCAAATATATACATAGATGTTTTTATGAATACATACATATTTCTGTCACAAATAATTGTTTGCACATTACTCTATAATGTGGATCAATATATAAAAAATGTCTGCCTTGCTTAATACATACAAAAATAATTTCTTTGCCTCACTAGTTGCTTAATATCTCAGAGTATGTGATCCACTCATTATCCAACCATTTCTTTAACTGTTTGAAATTTGCTAACCATTTTCCACTCCCACAATGCTACAATAAATATTGTTTATATGTGTGTGCATATAATTTACATATATGTAATTTATATGTGTATGTGTATATATATGTGTGTGTGTGTATATATATATATATAATCTAGACCTAGTACTTCTTTAATTAAAATAACAGATTTCCAAATAATCAAGATGAGTAAAAATGTATACTTCCATGAATGTTACCATGTTCTCCAAATTTTAAGAGTTCACAACTTCCATTTAAAATATATGAAAGCTTGAATTTCTTGTACCCTAAAGACACTGGACATTTTCAAAAATTTTCTGTCTGTATACCACTTTGTAACAATGAGTATCGTATCTGCCTTTTTTGTGTGCTATCCTGATTTCATATATTTCTAAATAAACTTGTTTTTAAAATTAAATATATGCCAAATACCAAGAAAAAAAGCAGAAAAAAGATAAACAATGTGACAATTGATAATAGCACTGAAATAATTATAGAATATGTATCTTTGATATTTATTAATATGAAAATATATTTCCTGTGAAGGATTTATTTCTTCCACTAGTGCAAGACTACCAGCTTCATTCAATAAATAACATCTTTATCTTTGCTTCTTCTTTTGTTTTTTATTCTCTATAACTGAGTCTCCTTTCTTCGCAAGTCAACCCATCTCAGGTACACGGAAACCTCTGCACTAAACTTTTTGGATTCTTCCTGGTATACTGGAATTAGCTTGGACTGACCTCAGGAACTCAATTCCAGCTGCTGCCAATAGTGAACCTCTAGGGTTTTACTTACATCAACCTTAGCTAAACTTGACTCTTTAGGGCTTAGTGCACAGAGCCTCAAGTTTTGGTCACCAGAAAATCAAGCAGAGAAGTGTTTGTTATTGTTTTTTGTTGAACGTTTTTCAATACCACAGATAGAACCTACTTTCTAAACTACTGAAACAAAGGCTTTAGGGGTAGAACTTAGTCATATAGCTTTTGAAAATATTATGAGATTGATAGCTGCTTTGATATGTGTGTGACCATACTCATTAATTATAAGTGCTCTGTGCTGTCTTATGCCTCACACTTACAACTACTCTATAACTTATTCATTCATGAACACATTTTTATGGATGATCTATTAAAGACTAAAGGGAGCCTTTGTCTTTTTAAGTTTCACACAAGAATGGTTCTCAAGCTCTTTGTGGTGGAAGACAAGTTTTGTTCTTAATC
The DNA here is from genome assembly GCF_002776525.5 of Piliocolobus tephrosceles. Lineage (NCBI taxonomy): Eukaryota > Metazoa > Chordata > Mammalia > Primates > Cercopithecidae > Piliocolobus > Piliocolobus tephrosceles. The sequence goes on from NW_022313995.1 coordinate 2,985, forward strand.
TTTTAAGGTTTCAATTTATCACTGTCCTATACGTGCTCTTCACATTCTATGTCATTCAGCGCATACCTTCAACCACACCTGAGGCAGTCTATAACAAGAAGACTCATTTGGATATTTCTGCAATGTGCTTCTCAAGGGTCACTCTGAATTTCTGTCCTTGTCTCCTTGTTGACGCTTGACAATTCGAGCGTTAGTACTAGGGACCACACACCACACTGGGAGTCACACACCATGAAGAATGTCTGAACTGAAAGGTTTGCTAACCTAAACCCCTCTGTTTACCTCAAAACATCTGGCTGCTTTACTTTCCAACCCTAACCCTAACCCTAACCCTAACCTTCTATCTCTTTTTCTATCCTTATTCAATTTCCTCTCACGTAATATAGAATTAAACAATTACACTGAAAATAAAAATTTGGTAAGATAATACAGGAAATCTGAGTAGAAAACAACAATATCAACTCCCAACCCAGAAAATTATATTCTTCTACCAATTCCTCTCTACTGATTACAAACAAACATATATAAATATATAATTTATAGTGTTTAGTGTTCTCTGGCTAGACATATAAATGAAACCCCATTCGCAAGCTAAAAATATTCAACAATTAATACATATAATAGATTTGCTAGGACTCTAGGAGCCAGTGATAAATGAAAGGGATTCATATCTGCCAGGTTTTACATCTAACTTGTAGATTTTTCTTTCTTTTTTTTTAACAGAAGCTGATTCTCTCAGTAAGACGTTTGTATGACAAAGACGCTCAAGGGGAGAATAGAGAATGTAGGATGTAAAAGCATTATAGCACATTAGCCTTTCTCTATGATGGTTATAAAATCCACCTGAACAAAAATATATAGCTTACACTCTATTATTAGTAGTATAGGAATTATTATTTTTTCCTTTTTTAAAATCTTATATAAACCCTTGCATATTTCCTAGTTTACTGATGATTCCTGGTACATGCTGAGTGACTGACTGAATGTTTACATTAGAAAACAAATATCTACTAACTTTGTAGAAGATACCCATTGTTGCCTATACAAAACTTTTCCCCTATTCCTTTTACCTAAACCCTAATTGCGCTGAGATATTTTTCTTTTAGAGAAATTTAAACCAAATGTGGGAATCCTTTGTTAATGCTTAATGGTGGGTATATGATGTAGTTTTGCCTTATGAAAGGTGATAGAAAAAAGGGGGTCTTAGAGGGTTTCTAAGAAAGGATTAGTAACTTTTAAAGAAGGGACACTTTGGCAAAAACAGATTTTTTTTTCACTTAATATTTTCAAATTTGCAGTCTATAAATACAACTGTGATTTCTCAAGAAGAAATACAACATACTACCTATGGCATAAAAAAACTGTGGCATAACTAGGTTTTTGATTACCTCATTTTACCAATTAACCAACTCCAGAGCTGCTTTATTCCTGGACTTTATATGAGTGAATTAGTGTTTTGTCCTATTGCTTAATTAGGTTGCAACTAAAATCATCCATACTCATCAGTACATTCGGCATTGTGAAAAAATATTTGAAATAGATACCATCTGGAACTTCTTTTTTTGTTATACTTTAAGTTCTAGGGTAAATGTGCACTAAGTGCAGATTTGCTACATATGTATACATGTGCCATGTTGGTGTGCTGCACCCATTAACTTCGTCATTTACATTAGGTATATCTCCTAATGCTATCCCTCCCCCTTCCCTCTACCACACGACAGGACCTGGTGTGTGATGTTCCCCTTCCTGTATCCAAGTGTTCTCATTGTTCAGTTCCCACCTATGAGTGAGAACATGTGGTGTTTGGCTTTTTGTCCTTGCGATAGTTTGCTGAAAATGATGGTTTCCAGCTTCATCCATGTCCCTCCAAGGGACATGAACTCATCTTTTATTACAGCTGCATAGAATTCCATGGTGTGTATGTGCCACATTTTCTTAATCCAGCGCATCATTGATGGACATTTGGGTTGGTTCCAAGTCTTTGCTATTGTGAATAGTGCCGCAATAAACATATGTGTGCGTGTGTCTCCATAGCAGCATGATTTGTAATTCTTTGGGTATATACCCGGTAATGGGAGGGCTGGGTCAATTGGTATTTCTAGTTCCAGATCCTTGAGAAATCGCCACACTGTCTTCCACAATGGTTGAACTAGTTTACACTCTCACCAACAGTGTAAAAGTGTTACTACGTCTCCACTTCCTCTCCAACAACTGTTGTTTCCTGACTTTTAAATGATCACCATTCTAACTGGTGTGAGAGATGGTATCTCATTGTGGTTTTGATTTCCATTTCTGATGGCCAGTGATGATGAGCATTTTTTCATGTGTCTGTTGGCTGCATAAACGTCTTCTTTTGAGAACTGTCTGTTCATATCCTTCGTCCACTTTTTGATGGGGTTGTTTTTTTCTTGTAAGTTTGTTTGAGTTCTTTGGATTCTGTATATTAGCCCTTTGTGAGATGAGTAGATTGCAAAGAAATATATTTTCTAAGACTTTTGAGACCTGAGATTCTATACTACCTAGCAATATTCGTGATTCTATGTAATTGTGAGGAATCTTATTAAGAAGTGTATTTTATACAACACCTGTTTAATGGATTTTAGTGTTTCAGATTAAGACAGGTATGCTTTCTTTAAGAAACAATTTAGAGTGTCAAATTTCTTACCTACTCTGACATTTTACAGTTTATAATTACTGGCAAAATTCTCAGTTGTGATCTTCTGTAATATTTGTACACATGTATACCAAACACTAAAAATTTGCCTTTAGGTAGTATGCAGGATTGGACACCTACCCTCTATATATGTCCAAATAAAAGAAACAGTATTAAAACTGCTAACATTCTTTCATTTATGTTTCCAAGCATGAGCTTGAAGATTTAAAACCCTCAAATTATTTCCCAATATGTGAGGTAAATTATTCCCTTTGTAACCTATTACATTTGATTAATGTTGATTGAATAGGTCAATTTTATTTATTTTAATGCATGCCTTCATAGAACATTATAAGTAAATGGCTTTCAAAGTTCAGCTTAACCCTGGTAGCACTGGGCATTTCCAAGGGACTTTTAGCAGTAATTTAGGATGAGCTTTCCTAATAACTGTTTTCAGAATCCACTAAAGTCCAAAGAGAGTTTTGCATAGATGCAAACTATCATCACATTACGTAGTGAACACTCATCAAAAAGAAAAGCCAAACCCTGTTGCTGGGTTTCTCCCTCTGGGCCATAAACTGTTTAATGAAACTATAAAGAAATATATCTCACATGAACCTTAAAATTTATGACCAAACTAAACAGTAACCCTGTTTAAACTTAATTTGAAAATATAATCCATTTTTATATAACCAACATTATTGCTAATCCTAAACTGATATTGAGACGTAATATCAAGAAATATGAATTATAACTAGGACTGAAGACACTGAGAAGCAACACCAGAATGCAAATTTCAGAAGTTCCAGATGCATCTATTTGATTATTCTCTATTTTCTTCTTTAGTAATCTTGCTAGCAGTCTAACAATATTGTTGACCATTTAAAAAAAACAGCTCCTGGATTCATAGATTTTTTGAAGGGTTTTTTGTGTCTCTATGTCCTTCGGTTCTGCTCTGATCTTAGTTATTTCTAGAAGCAAGGATAAATTCCTGGATACATAAACCCTCCTAAGACTAAACCAGGAAGAAGTTGAATCCCTGAATAGACCAATAAGAGGCTCTGAAATTGAGTCAATTATATTAATAGCCTACCAACCAAAAAATTCCAGGACCAGATGGATTCACAGTTGATTTCTACCAGAGGTACAAGGAGGAGCTGGTACTATTCCTTCTGAAACTATTCCAATCATTAGAAAAAGACTGAATCCTCCCTAACTCATTTTATGAGGCTAGCATCATCCTGATACCAACGCCTGGGAGAGACACGACAAAAAAAGAGAACTTTAGACCAATATCCCTGATGAACATTGATGCAAAAATCCTCAATAAAATACTGGCAAACCAAATCCAGCAGCACATCAAAAAGCTTATCCACCATAATCAAGTGGGCTTCATCCCTGGGATGGAAGGCTGGGTCAACATATGCAAATCAATAAATGTAATCCAGCATATAAGCATAACAAAAGACAAAAACCACATGATTATCTCAATAGCTGCAGAAAAGGCCTCTGACAAAATTCAACAGCTCTTCATGCTAAAGACTCTCCATAAATTAGGTATTGATGGAATGTATCTCAAAATAATAAGAACAATTTATGACAAACCCACAGCCAATATCATACTGAATGGGCAAAAACTGGAAGCATTATCTTTGAAAACTGGTGCAATGCAGGGATTCTCTCTCTCACCACCCTTATTCAACAAGTTCTGGCCAGGGCAATCAGGCAAGATAAAGAAATAAAGGGTATTCAATTAGGAAATGAGGAAGTAAAATTGTCCGTGTTTGCAGATGACATGATTGTACATTTAGAAAACTGCATCATCTCAGCCCAAAATCTCCTTAAGCTGATGAGCAACTTCAGCAAAGTCTCAGGATACAAAATCAATGTGCAACAATCATAAGCATTGGTATACACCTATAACAGACAAACAGAGAGCCAAATCATAAGTGAACTCCCATTCACAATTGCTTCAAAGAGAATAAAATACCTAGGAATCCAACTTACAAGGGATGTGAGGGACCTCTTCAAGGAGAACTATAAACTACTGCTCAAGGAAATAAAAGAGGATACAAACAAATGGAAGAACATTCCATGCACATGGACAGGAAGAATCAATATTGTGAAAATGGCCATACTGCCCAAGGTACTTTATAGATTCAATGCAATTCCCATCAAGCTACCAATGACTTTCTTCACAGAATTGGAAAAAAAAAAAAAAACTACTTTAAAATTCATATGGAACCATAAAAGAGCCCGAATTACCAAAACAATCCAAAGCCAAAAGAACAAAGCTGGAGGCATCACTCTGACTTCAAACTATACTGCAAGGCTACAGTAACCAAAACAGCATGGCACTGGTACCAAAACAGAGATATAGACCAACGGAACAGAACAGAGCCCTCAGAAATAATACCACACACCTACAACCGTCTGATCTTTGACAAACCTGACAAAAACAAGAAATGGGGAAAGGCTTCGCTGTTTAATGAATGATGCTGGGAAAACTGGCTAGCCATATGTACAAAGCTGAAACTGTATCCCTTCCTTACACCTTTTACAATAATTAATTCAAGATGGATTAGAGAATTAAATGTTAGACCTAACACCAAAAAAAAAAAAAAAAAAAAACCCTAGAAGAAAACCTAGGCAATACCATTCAGGACATAGGCATGGGCAAGGACTTCATGTCTAAAATACAAAAAGCAATGGCAGCAAAAGCCAAAATTGACAAATGGGATCTAATTAAACTAAAGAGCTTCTGCACAGCAAAAGAAACTACCATCAGAGTGAATAGGCAACCTACAGAATGGGAGAAAGTTTTCACAATCTACTCACCTGACAAAAGGCTAATATCCAGAAACTACAAAGAATTTAAACAAATGTACAAGAAAAAACAAACAACTCCATCAAAAAGTGGGCAAGAATATGAACACACACTTCTTAAAAGAAGACATTTATGCAGCCACAGACACATTAAAAAATGCTCATCATCACTGGCCATCAGATAAATGCAAATCAAAACCACAATGAGATACCATCTCACACCAGTTAGAATGGCGATCATTAAAAAGTCAGGAAACAACAGGTACTGGAGAGGATGTGGAGAAATATCAATATTTTTACACTGTTGCTGGGAGTGTAAACTAATTCAACCATTGTGGAAGACAGTGTGGCGATTCCTCAAGGATCTAAAACTAGAAATACCATTTGACCCAGCCATCCTATTACTGGGTATATACCCAAAGGATTATAAATCATGCTGCTATGACTGGATTAAGAAAATGAGGCACATATACACCTTGGAATACTATGCAGCCTTAAAAAAGGATGAATTTGCATCCTTTGTAGGGACATGGATGCAGCTGGAAACCATCATTCTTAGCAAACTATCACAAGAAGAGAAAACCAAACACCGCATGTTCTCACTCATAGGTGGGAACTGAACAATGAGTTCACTTGGACTTGGGAAGGGGAACATCATACACTGGGGCCTATCATGGGGAGGGGGGAGGGGGGAGGGGAGAGGGATTGCACTGGGGAGTTATACCTGATATAAATGATGAATTGATGGGAAAAAAAAATTTCTAGTATATTATCAAGAAGATAATAAATATAAATCATCTATTAAAAAAATAAATCATGCTGCTATAAAGACACATGCACACGTATGTTTATTGTGGCACTATTCACAATAACAAAGACTTGGAACCAACCGAATTGTCCATCAATGATAGACTGGATTAAGAAAACGTGGCACATATACACCATGGAATACTATGCAGTCATAATAAAGGATGAGTTCATGTCCTTTGTAGGGACATGGATGAAGCTGGAAACCATCATTCTCAGCAAACTATCACAAGGACAAAAAGCCATACACCGCATGTTCTCACTCATAGGTGCTTATTGAACAATGAGAACACTTGGACACAGGAAAGGGACCATCACACACTGGGGCCTGTTTTATGGTAGGGGGAGGGGGGACGGATAGCTTTAGGAAATATACCTAATGTAAATGATGAGTTAATGGGTGCAGCACACCAACATGGCACATGTATACATATGTAACAACCTGCACATTGGGCACCTGTACCCTAGAAAGTATAATAAAAAATAAATAAAAAAAGAACATACGATATTTCAGATAAAGTCCCTAAGCAGAATCATATTACAGTCTTTGATTAAACAGAGATATGCTTTCAGGCACATTCAGCTGCAAAATCAAAGAGAAAAATTGAAATTCAGCATCATTGTATACGTTTTGTTAAATATAGGTGAAAACTAATATGTGGACGTGTGTGAGCATTCATGTGTCTCCCATAAACTCCCTTATAGATTATATCCAAAGCAACTGTGAGACCAAACTCTACTAAGCATGCAGATACTTAAAACAGGCAAAAACCAGTGTAGCCATCACTTTTGTAAGTTTAGCCACATTCAGGCTTATCTAAGTCACTCTGCATAGAAGACTGACCTGAGACAAATGTGATAGTTTTTTAATGGCAGGACTGAGCTCACGATTAGTCAGACTGAGACAACTAAGAAATTCTCCAAATGAGGGGCTCAGCACAGGGCTGTTGATCAATCAAGCTAAGCAGTCAATGTTGAAGGTGCCATAGGACTCACGTTTTGTTCATTCAAAGGGAGTTTCCAGGAATTCTTTTGAACTAATCACTATATCTTGTATGCAACAAATTGCATCAATTGGGACCCAAATTCTAAAAATTTTAACCTATTTCATAAGACCTTTCCTTCTCCAAATAAAACCATCGTCTAATCTTTACTATTTTAGTTAGAA
>NW_022313996.1:0-40390 GCF_002776525.5 Piliocolobus tephrosceles
TTGCTCATTAGTTGATGCAGTTTCTTCCTAGCCTCGATGGTCTTTAGGTTTTGGCATGTTTTTGCAATGGCTGGTACCGGTTGTTCCTTTCCATGTTTAGGGCTTCCTTCAGGGTCTCTTGTAAGGCAGGCCTGGTGGTGACAAAATCTCTAAGCATTTGCTTATCTGTAAAGGATTTAATCTCTCCTTCACTGATGAAACTTAGTTTGGCTGGATATGAAATTCTGGGTTGAAAATTCTTTTCTTTAAGAACGTTGAATATTGGCCCCCACTCTCTTCTGGCTTGTAGAATTTCTGCCGAGAGGTCTGCTGTTAGTCTGATGGGCTTCCCTTTGTGGGTAACCCGACCTTTCTCTCTGGCTGCCCTTAAGATTTTTTCCTTCATTTCAACTTTGGTGAATCTGGCAATTATGTGTCTTGGAGTTGCTCTTCTCGAGGAGTATCTTTGTGGTGTTCTCTGTATTTCCTGAATTTGAATGTTGGCCTGCCCTACTAGGTTGGGGAAGTTCTCCTGGATGATATCCTGAAGAGTGTTTTCCAACTTGGTTCCATTTTCCCCCTCACTTTCAGGCACCCCAATCAGATGTAGATTTGGTCTTTTTACATAATCCCATACTTCTTGCAGGCTTTGTTCATTTCTTTTTCTTCTTTTTTCTTTTGGTTTGTCTTCTCACTTCATTTCATTTATTTGATCTTCAATCGCTGATACTCTTTCTTCCAGTTGATCAGGTCGGTTACTGAAGCTTGTGCATTTGTCACGTATTTCTCGTGTCATGGTTTTCATCTCTGTCATTTCATTTATGACCTTCTCTGCATTAATTAATCTAGCTATCAATTCTTCCACTCTTTTTTCAAGATTTTTAGTTTCTTTGTGCTGGGTACGTAATTCCTCCTTTAGCTCTGAGAAGTTTGAGGACTGAAGCCTTCTTCTCTCATCTCGTCAAAGTCATTCTCTGACCAGCTTTGATCCATTGCTGGCGATGAGCTGCGCTCCTTTGCAGGGGGAGATGCGCTCTTATTTTTTGAATTTCCAGCTTTTCTGCACTGCTTCTTCCCCATCTTTGTGGTTTTATCTGCTTCTGGTCTTTGATGATGGTGACGTACTGATGGGGTTTTGGTATAGGTGTTCTTTCTGTTTGATAGTTTTCCTTCTGACAGTCAGGACCCTCAGCTGTAGGTCTGTTGGAGATTGCTTGAGGTCTACTCCAGACCCTGTTTGCCTGGGTATCAGCAGCAGGGGTTGCAGAAGATACAATATTGCTGAACAGCGAGTGTACCTGTCTGATTCTTACTTTGGAAGCTTCCTCTCAGGGGTGTACTCCACCCTGCGAGGTGTGGGGTGTCAGACTGCCCCTAGTGGGGGATGTCTCCCAGTTGGGCTACTCAGGGGTCAGGGACCCACTTGAGCAGGCAGCCTGCCCCTTCTCAGATCTCAACCTCCGTGTTGGGAGATCCACTGTTCTCTTCAAAGCTGTCAGACAGAGTCGTTCGCGTCTGCACAGGCCTCTGCTGCTTCCCCTGTTGTTTTTTAGCTGTGCCCTGTCCCCAGAGGTGGAGTCTACAGAGTCAGGCAGGTTTCCTTGAGCTGCTGTGAGCTCCACCCAGTTTGAGCTTCCCAGAGGCTTTGTTTACCTACTTAAGCCTCAGCAATGGCGGGTGCCCCTCCCCCAGCCTCGCTGCTGCCTTGCGGTTAGATCATAGACTGCTGTGCTAGCAATGAGGGAGGCTCCGTGGCCGTGGGACCCTCCCAGCCAGGTGTGGGTATAGTCTCCTGGTGTGCCCATTTGCTTAAAGCGCAGTATTGGGGTGGGAATTACCCAATTTTCCAGATGTTGTGTGTCTCAGTTTGCCTGGCTAGGAAAAGGGATTCCCTTCCCCCTTGCACTTCCCGGGTGAGGCAATGCCTTGCCCTGCTTCAGCTCTCGCTGGTCGGGCTGCAGCAGCTGACCAGCACCGATTGTCCGGCACTCCCCAGTGAGATGACCCCAGTACCTCCGTTGAAAATGCAGAAATCACCATTCTTCTGTGTCGCTCGCGCTGGGAGTTGGAGATTGGAGCTGTTCCTATTCGGCCATCTTGCTCCGCCCTCTCGACTATCAGTCTCTTGATTACCTGTTCCATGCCCTAAACAATTGTTAGCTAGGCAACTTTAAATATGCATCTCCGAAGACGTAATTCTTAGGTGAAACTAGGTAGAAAATATACATAACGAAGGTGTATGGAACACAGATCTAAACAAAGGCAAGCTCTGTTATGTAAACTTTAAGCCATTGTCTTCCCTATAGTTAAAGTTCCTAGTGGTTTAGGTGCACAGATAGAGATGCCCTGACAAATAAAGACTTCCTTTAAAGATGTACATTTCTTTGACAAGGAGTTTCAAAGACTGATTCAGTTAAATTGGTGGTCTTTTCAACTAAACTTATTTTGTAATTGGATCACTGGCTTTAGGGTTAAGCTTCTTAAGGAAGAGAGCCAAGAAGAAATGCAGTTTTTAGGGGTGGAACCATACTTTCCTTCTCCAAACCTGTGAAGAAATGAGTAGCCTCCTGTAGTAATGTAATCAAGCAGCTTAGCTTCAAACCACATTAAAAAGACTTGCTTTTCTTTCAACCTAAAGGTTTTTCTGTACATTATGAACTATAACAAGTGGAGGTGTAAAGTGACTATAGCCCACACCTGTGCCAATCACTGAGTTTTGGCCAGTCAGATGTAGCCAACTATTCAAATCGTGTTAAATAAGACAAATGTTAAGCTGTAACCAAGCCAGTTATTTCTGTACTTCACTTCCAATTTCTGTACATCACTTCCCTTTTTTTTTGTCAATACATCTTTTTTCACCATGCAAAGACTTCAGTAAGTCTCTCTGAATCTGCTGTGATTTTGGAGGACTGCCCTATTAGTGAATCATTCATTGCTCAATGAAACTCCTTTAAATTAAAAAAAAAGGACATGCAGTTAGAGGATAGTGTTCAAAGGTCACTTTGAATAATGACATACCATTGTGGTTATTTTATCAACTTCATATATAATTCATTTCTTTGTTTTTATTTTAGAGGCTTATTTTTTGGACTGAATTTTAATTTTTTAAAAATGTAAGAGTTTTACATGTTTCAAAAGTTGAAACTACATAGAATGACGTACTCATAAAAGTCTTGCTTTCATTCCTCTCCATTGACTGTTTTTCCCTCAACGTCCACCATTTTAGATAGCCATTTATAATGCTTTCTGGTTCATCATTCCAGCATTTCTTTTTTTTTTTTTTTTTACATATATTCTCTCTTTTATGTTATAGTATGAATATTTTCCATTATACACATAGAGGCAAATATAAAGAATTTGCCTCAATAGTTATCAACATTTGAAATGTCATGTCTATTTCCTCTTACATACTTTTTGTTCTGAGTATTTTAAAGAAAGTTGGCTTTTTTTCCTCCCTGGTTTTCATCCACTTCAGTTTTTATTTTTTGAATTTCCAATTCATGGCCATTTTCATGTCCTCAAATGCTTATTTCAGTATATTTAATTTTGTTTGGAGGGCAGACAAAATTTTCTTCTGTCTCATGCCTAGTTTTGTTTGCTTGTTTATTTTTTGCAGGGGGCAGTTTTCTCTGTTGATTTCTATACAAATTTATTTCCTGATTTTCCATAATAGTTCTCTATCAGCTGTCCTTTTCTTCTTTTCATTTTTATCATATCCCAGGGTTTTTATGTAGTTTCTAATTTCGTGGAACCTCTTTCTGTTCACATAGCAAGGTTCACAATACAGTAGCAGGGTTCCTTTCTTTCTTCCTTTCCTCTCCTTTCTTCCTCTTCTCTTCTCCTTCTCTCCTTCCCCTTTCCTCTTCCTCTCTTTGTCCTCTTTTCTCTCCTCCTCTTCTCCATCCTCGTTTCTATGATGGGGGAGGAGTTTCAGGTTTCCTGGTTTTGTGATTCTCATTTGTCTTACAGGACCCTAAAATTTCCCATTTTTCTTTTTTTCCCTGTCTTCACCACCAAATTACTAGGAAGTGTTTCTTCGTTTTTTGCCTTTTTTCTCCCTCTGGATCTATGCTTGTTCTTTTTAAATGACGTTTGTTCCATCTTGTACCTGGCCTTTATATGTTATTTGACCCTTTAAGATGCACACACTTTAAAATCCTTTCTTTGTAGTTGTGCTCTAAGTTCTCTGGTTACTTGGGAAGTATTTCTAGATTTAGGGTACATTTAATCTTTCTTTTGGTCACTTCAACTCACTCTCACACCCCTTTGCTAGTGTCATTCCTACGTCTTTCCTGCAGTTGTATTTTGCTCTGCTTCTGCTATTTATAGAGCCTTGAGGTCAAGTGAGGGTGAGGTGAAGAATGTGGTACCATGTGAAACTATGATACTGAATTCATCAACTCTTCTTTTTTCCACTGTTCCCCTGCCTACTTCTTTTCATATATGTTTCTTCTTCTGTCCTTAGGTTTTATTCTTTATCCTTGGGTGATATTCTTTAATTTCAAAGCTGACCATACTCACTGTCAGATTTCTAGCTATTTCCATTAAAATGAAGAACTTTATTTGACTTTTGTGTTTTGTTTTCTTAAAAGCCAAAGAGCAAAGTAATATTTACATTTGGACTTTATTTTAGACTTTGAAATTAGACCCAAATTTAATGAATTAACTTTGCAAAAGAGAATTTCTAAAAGTATACTCTATAACATGATAGTATACTCAATTTTTGAAGGCTGGATGGAAACTTGAAAATGAGTTAAATAATCAGGAAAACCAAGACAAGCTTTTGAACCAAGTTGTATTTAACAATAAGTCATTGACTGAGTAGATAAACCATTAATAGAGGAAAGCAGTTCCTCTAAACAGAACATCTAATGTACACATCAGCACCTTTATTTAGAAATCACACCTCTTTGCACAACCTCAAATTCTTACCAGCAAGAAGCCGTATAAATGTATGCAGTGTGGAAAAGTCTTCAGTGAAAAGTCAGGACTCACTGTACATCAGAGAATTCATACAGGAGATAAACCATACAAAAGTAATGAATGTGAAAAGGCATTTATTCAGAAGTCACAACTTACTGTACATCAGAGAACTCATACAGGAGAGAAACCCTATGAATGAAGTGAGTGTGAGAAAAGCATTCATCCAGAAGTCAAACATTCATCCAGAAGTCAAAAAAAGCATTCATCAGAAGATCGACACAGGGGAGAAGCCCTATGAATGCAGTGAATGTGGGAAAGCTTTCATCAAAAGCCAACACTTATTATCCATCAAAGGGCTCATACTGGGGATAAACCATATGAATGCAATGAATGTGAGAAAGCCTTCATCTGGCACTCTGCTGATAGTACATCAAAAAACTCATACTGGGGAGAAGCTGCATGGATGTAAGGAGTGTGGAAAAGCCTTCAATAGAAAGTCAGAACTGAGTGTTCACCACAGAATTCATACTGGGGAGAAACCTTTCGAATGTAATGAATGTAAAAAAGCCTTTATTCAGAAATCAGATCTCATCGTACATCAGAGAACTCACACTGGGGACCATCAATGTAAATGCAATGGATGTGGTAAAGCCTTTGTTCAGAGTTCATAATTCATTGAACATCAGATCATACTGGAGAGAAACCCTATGAATGCACTGAATGTGGAAAAGCTTTCAGCAAGAAATCACACCTCACTGTATATCATAGAAATACTGGAGATAAACCTTATGAATGCAATGACTGTAGAAAAGCCTTCAGCAAGAAATCTACTCTCATTGTTCATCAGAGAATTCATATTGAACAGAAACTTTTAATGGAATGAGGAAACCATAAGTCAGTGATCAAAACTTTAATACATATTATAGAATTTATACAGACTAGAAACTCTATGAATATACTAAGTAAGCATGGGATGCCTTTAACAATAGCTTCAGAAAAGCATGAGAAAATTTATACTGAGAAACAACCACACTAATTCGATGGGTTTGAAAAATCATCTTTCAAAAAAAAATTGCACTGGATACCTTGGTTTGGACTTAATACTAGAAGGTTTTTAAAAATATGGTAGAAAAATCTCAATTACCTATGATTAACTTGTTCACTGTGAAGTGCATATTTTTAAAATAAATTTATTAATCAGGAAAACAGTGACAAACATAAGTGGCCAGTCTGCAAACGATGTAGGAATGGCATTCCTACAATCTTAAATTATCTGTTGATTGGAGGTGAAAGTGGATATTCACACTGCTTTTTCACACTAAAAGACATATTCCCCACCTCTTAAAACACAAAATGTCAAATGACAGTTTGAGAAAGCAATATGGTTTGTTATTTAATAAGAGAGTAAAAAATGTGTTACATATCACTTTACACTTTCTTCATGTGTAAAGAAGGAAGACAGAATAAATTTAATGTATTTCTATGTAATCCAAAGTCATTTGTAGGCTTTAAAAGTGTAGTTTTCTGTAAAGTATAAAGTGGTAAGAAGGACACCAGAATAACACAAAAGAGGGCAGCAGAGTGGCAGCTGACAGGCTTGGCATGCTACACACTTGAGTAGTTCTGCACACAGAACTCCTGTTCACACACTTCTGTTAGTTTTAACTCAGTATAGTATTTAGACAAATACTGTTGTGCAGAGCATGAGTTCTTTGTTTCCTTGTGGTGATCAGAGTGAATTTTTTAAATCTTTTATTGGATGTTTCTACCACACAGGAATTTTGTTAAGCAATTTAGCATATACTTTTTTAATTTTAAAGACAGGGTCTTGCTCTGCCACCCAGGCTGGAGTGTGGTGGCACAATCATAGCTCACTGCAGCCTCAGCCTCCTGGGCTCAAGCCTCAGATTGTGAAATATCTGGGGCCACAGTTGTGCACCACTGCACCCAGATATTTTTTTTAAATTTTTTTGTAAAGGTGGGGTTGCACTTTGTTGCCCAGGCTGATCTCAAACACCTGGGCTCAAGCAATCCTCCTGCCTGATCCTCCCAAAGTACTGGGATCATAGGTGTGAGCCACTGCACATGACCTATACTTCTTATTTAATTATTACAAATCTGTGGTCTGTGAGGTACGGAAAATCTGTAAGACTGGCATTTTCTCCATTTTGTAGATGAAGCAAGTGGTGTCCAGGAAGGGTCCCTGCCCCAGCTAAGGCCAGATGGCTGGTAAGTGTAAGATGGTGCTTCGGACCAAGTTTTTAGTCCCCACACTGTTCTGTTCCACTGGGCACATGAAAGGATAGGTGCCACATCACCTCAACTCCAAACATTATTGAATTTAATTTGATCAGGCATCATGGCATTTTGTATCCTCTCCCTGCATTTTGTTCAACAAGTTAACAAGAAACATGCATTTTAAAAACATTATTAGATTCGTATTCCTTATATGTAGAAGATATTGGAAATGTTATATTTTGGGGGATATTGCTTCAGGTATGTCAGTTTTACTGCCCTATAAATTTCCTTTTGACCAGCCTGAACATTGGAAGTTATACTGTTATTTTTTAGTTTGAAAAAATTAATTTTTCCTTCCTTGAGCTGTCATTTTATTTTCACAGCTTTTCCTACAAATTCTGTTATTATCTAAGGCATGATTGCCTTTTGAAGCATAACCTAATCTTATATGTTATAAATATTCATTGTCAAGTAATAGGAAAAGGATTGGTATCAAAAAACCTTTTAAGCCTTTTCTTGAGTGAAAATGAAATTGATATACCCTATTGAACTTGAACCCAGTTTTTCTTACATCAAATTTTTCTTTTGTAGATTTATAAATTAAAAATAATGTTTTTAAATTGAACATAGTGAATAACTATGATTTTTAATTTAAATTTTAAAAATTAAAATTTCAAATAATAATTTTTAACTAAGTCCATTGCATTCATGATCTGGGTAATGGTTGTATTAGTCATTTTTGAAGATGAATGTTGAGGTGGGACTGTAAATTGTGAGACTCGTTTTCTAAACATGTCAAACTAAAATATCTATGTCTGTCTTGCCCTTCAACATTGTCATTTTGGGAAAATAAATGATAATGCAGGTTATGCAGTGACACCAATAATTTGTGGAACACCTGTCTTTTAGGATTTCCTTCAGATCCAGTTTACTATTATGTTTCATATAAAACCAAGTAATATTTTCAGAAAGCAATTATTATTAGAATTCATTGCCTTTCTTGTCCTTATCCCGCCCACATAGTCATCACCACCATTTCTATTAATTCTGTGCATGACTGTACTTATGCCCAAGGCTGAACCCTCTGATAAGTTACATCAGAGACTTCATACTATGGAGGAAATATTTGGCTAAAATTGTCTAGCCAAGTTGCTAAACAAGTAAACAAGCAAATAGCAAACCCTAGGAGAAATCCAAATCTAAACTTGTTATGATATATTGTCTAAATCACCTACTTTTTGACAAAAATTATGAGGCATCAAAATAATCAGAATGATGTAACCCATACATAGGGGAAAAGCAATCTATAGAAACTGTGAGAAGACACATACGTCAGACAATACACAAAGACTTCAAATCAGCCATTATGAATGTGCTCAAATAGTTAAAGGAAATTATACTTTAAAAAGTGAAGGGTGTTATGACTACCTCATCAAATACAGAATATCAACAGAGACAAAAATGATAAATAAGCAGAATATTTCAGAGTTGAAAAGTATAATTTAAATGAAAAAAATCACTAGTTGTGATTATAGTAGATTTCAACTGGCAGAGGAAAGGATCAGTGAACATGAAGATAGAGTGATAGAGATTATGAAATTCAGAAAACAGAGGGGAAAAAAGAGTGAAGGTAAATGAACACAGCCTCAGAGAAGTGTGGGATATCATTTAGCACATCAACATATATATAAAATGAAAATTTCAGGACAAGAGAAGAGAAAGAAAAATATATGAAAAAAATGATGGCTGATAACTTCCCAAATTTGATGAAAAACATTACAGGCATGAGCTACTGCACCCGGCCTCCCTTCTACCTTTTTGCCATGATTGTAAGTTTCCTGAGTCTTCCCCAGCTATGCAGAACTGTGAGTCAATTAAATATCTTCTCTTTATAAATTACCCAGTCTCAGCTAGTTCTTTACAGCAGTGTGAAAATTGACTAATACACCCAGATACATTATATTAAAATGTTGAAATGCAGAGAAAATATTGAAAGCAACAAGAGAAAAACAACTTGTCATTAAAGGGAGCCCTTATAAAATCAACAGCTGACTCCTCATCAGAAAGAAAATGGAGGCTACGATGCAGTGGGATGGCACATTTAAAGTCCTAAAAGATCTTGTTGCTTTCAATATTTTCTCTGCACATGAGACGTTCAACAAGTAAGACCATTTTCTGAATGCCTTTTTAAAAGTCATGGTACATTTTAAAATATTGAAAAGATTCAGAATATATTCTGTGAACAAACAGGATTAAACTGAAAACCAGTAACCCAAAGATAACTGAAGTATCCTCAAATATGTGGAAATTAAACATCACAATTTTGAATCACTTATGGGTCAAATAAAAGATCACAAGAGAATCAGAAAATGTTTGGATAATACTGAAATGAAATAAAAAAATAAAAAAAATTTGGGATGCCCTGGTGCACAGCTTAGAAAAACAATTATAGCTTTATATGTTTTGTTAGAAGAGAATAAATGTCTAAAAGCAATGACGTAAAGTTCCACCATACGAAGAAAGAAAAATGCAAGCAAATTAAATCAAAATTAAGTAGGAGGATATCAGTAATAAATATAGGAGCACAAATGAGTGAAGTAGAACAGGGGTCAGACAACTGGCCAAAATGGTCCAGTGATCTGTTTTCATAGAGGTCTTAAATTAAGAATCATGTTTGCATTTTTGAAGGCATGTAAAACAAAGCTAACAATATAGACTATGCAATTTGACAGCTTAGATTAAATGGAAGGTTTTCTTTAAAAATATTTTACCAGTGGCTCACGCCTGTAATCCCAGCACTTTGGGAGGCCGAGGCGGGCGGATCACGAGGTCAGGAGATCGAGACCATCCTGGCTAACACAGTGAAACCCCGTCTCTACTAAAAATACAAAAAAATTAGCCGGGCATGGTGGTGGGCACCTGTAGTCCCAGCTACTGGGGAGGCTGAGGCAGGAGAATGGCGAGAACCCGGGAGGCAGAGCTTGCAGTGAGCCGAGATTGCGCCACTGCACTCCAGCCTGGGTGACAGAGCAAGACTCCGTCTCAAAAAAAAAAAAAAAAAAAAAATTTACCAAAACTGGGTATAGAAGAAAGAGAATGCCTAAATGGCTCAATAACAATTA
Organism: Piliocolobus tephrosceles; assembly: GCF_002776525.5. Classification (NCBI taxonomy): domain Eukaryota; kingdom Metazoa; phylum Chordata; class Mammalia; order Primates; family Cercopithecidae; genus Piliocolobus; species Piliocolobus tephrosceles. The sequence continues at coordinate 10,263 of NW_022313996.1, forward strand.
AATAAATTGAAGTAGTAATTTTAAATCTTCCCCAAGAGAAAACTCCAGTTCTAGATGGCTTCACTAGAGTATTTTGTCAAATACTTAAGGAAGAAATAATACCAATCCTATAAAAACTCTTTGAGAAAGTAGAAGAGAATTAAATATTTTTCATCTCATTTTAGTGGATCAGTATTATCCTGAAAGCAACACCAAAGACATCATAAATAGGAAAACCTCCAAATCAATATCCTGGATGACTATAGATTTATAAATTCTTCAGAATTTAGTATATTAATTAGTATATTGAATCTAGCAATACATAAAATGTAGAAATATGTTCTGATTAATTGGAATGGCATTTCGGGAATGCAAGTTTTTAATTTAATTTTGAAAATCAATCAATATAATTTAGCATAATAAAATAATGGGAAAACTTACACAATTATTTCTACAGAGTCATACAAATATTTTACAAAATTCAACATCTATTCATGATGAAAACTCTGAACAAATGAACAATAGATAGTAAGGGTTTTTTTTGGTTTTTTGTTTTTGTTTTTTTACCTCTATCAGTTTTCTGGTTACTGCTTTGTATGTAAGATCAAAAACAGAAAAAATTATCTCTTCTCATTTTTATTCAACACTGTAATACAAATCCTGGCCAGTATAGTAAGACAAGAAAAATAAATAACTAGCAGATGAGTTGAGAAGGAAGAAGTAACACTTACTTATTCACATCAATATGATCATAGACATATAAAATCCTAAGGAATCTACAAATATTAACTAAAACTAATAAATAAATTTATCAAGTTCCCAGGGTAAAAGGCCAATATAGAAAAAGCAACTATAAGCCAGGCATACTGGCTCACACCTGTAATTCCAGCACTTTGGGAGGCTGAGGCAGGTAGATCGCTTTGAGTTCAGGAGTTCTAGACCAGCCTGGGCAACATGGCAAAACCCCATGTCTACAAAAAATACAAAAATTAGCCAGACATTGGTGGCTTGCATCTGTAGTGCCAGCTACTCAGAGGGTTAAGACTGGAGAGTCGCTGGGCACAGTGGCTCACACCTGTAATCCCAGCTCTTTGGGAGGCCAAAGAGGGCGGATCATGAGGTCAAGAGATTGAGACCATCCTTACCAACATGGTGAAACCCCAGCTCTACTAAAAATACAAAAATTATCTGGGCTTGGTGGTGCATGCCTGTCATCTCAGCTACTTGGGAGGCTGAGACAGGAGAATCACTTGAACCCGGGAAGCGGAAGTTGCAGTGAGCCGAGATCATGCCACTGCACTCCAGCCTGGCAACAGAGCGAGACTCTGTCTCAAAACAGAAAAGACTGGAGAGTCACTTGAGCCCAGGAAGAGGAGGCTGCAGTGAGCCGAGATCATGCCACTGCACTCCAGCCAGAGCAACAGAGCGAGACTCTGTCTCAAAAAAATAAAAAAGTAATTATATGCTACATGTTAAAAATAAAATATTAAAAAATAAAATTTAACAATCCAATTGCAACAGTATGTTAGACTATAAAACACTTAGGAGTAAATTAATGAAGATAAGCTCTGAAAACTGTAAAACATTGCTGAGAGAAATTTTTTAACTTTTATTTTAAGTTCAGAGGTACCTGTGCAGGCTTGTTATATAGGTAAACTCATGTCATCGAGGTTTGTTGTACAGATCATTTCATCACCCATATATTAAGCGTAGTATCCATAAGTTATTTTCCTTGATCCTGTCCTTCCTCCCACCCTCCACTCTGCAGTAGGCCCCAGTATGTGTTGTTTCCCTCTATGTGTTCATGTGTTCTCATTATTTAGTTTCCACTTAAAAGGGAGAACAGACATCTAGACTAAGGGAACAGAATAGAGAGCTCAGAAATAAACCCACAAGGATGAAAAGATGGTCTCTTCAATAAATAATGTTGGAAAAACTGGATAGCCACATGAATGAAACTGGACCCTTATGTTACACTAAAAGTGAGAACATGCAGTGTTTGTTTTTTTGTTGTTGTTGTTTGTTTCTGCGTTAGTTTGCTGAGGATGATAGCCTCCAGCTGCATCAGTGTTCCTGCAAAGGACATGAACTCATTCTTTTTCATGGCTGCATAGTATTTCATGGCATATATGTACCACATTTTCTTTATCCAGTCTACTGTTGATGGGCACTTAGGTTGGTTCCATGTCTTTTGCTATTATAGTGCTGAAATGAACATATGCATGCATGTGTCTTTATGATAGAACAATTTCTTTTCTTTTCCTTTCCTTTCCTTTTCTTTTGTCTTCTCTTCTTTTCTTTTCGAGACAGAGTTTTGCTCTTGTTGCCCAGGCTGGAGTGCAGTGGCGTGATCTTGGCTCACTGCAACCTCTATCTCCTGGGTTCCTGCCTCAGCCTCCTGAGAAGTTGGGATTACAAGCATGTGTTGTCATTGAGCAGTAATATTTTGAAAGGAATCTTTCTCTGAGCAACAGTTCTCAACAAGAGGCTTAATATATTCAGTAAACATGCTATAAAGCAGTGTCATCCTGGCTTTCTTGCTTCATTTGTAGAGCACAGACAGAGTATATTTAGCACAATTCTTAAGGGCCCTAGGACTTTTAGAATGCTAAATGAGCATTGGCTTCAATTTAAAGTTACCAGCTACATTAACCTGTAAAAAGAGAGGCTGTCCTTTGTAGCTTTAAAACCAGGCATTAACTTCTCTCTAGCTAAGAAAGTCCTAGACGGCATCTTCTTCCAGTATAAGGTTATTTCATCCACACTGAAAATCTATAGTTCGGTGTGGCAACCTCCATGAATTATCTTAGCTAGATCTCCTGGATAACTTTCTGTAGCTTCTACATCAGCATTTGCTGCTTCATCTTGCACATTTATGTTATAGAGAACACTGCTTTCTTTAAATCTCATGAACTAATCTCCGCTAGCTTCCAAATTTGCTTCTGCAGCTTCCTCACCTCTCTCAGCCTTCATAGACTGGAAGAGAGATAGAGCCTAGCTCTGGATTAGACTTTAGCATAAGGGGATGTTGTGAATGGTTTAATCTTCTATGCAGACCACTAAAACTTCCTCTATATCAGCAATAAGATTTTTTCATTTTCTAATGATTTGTGTGTTCACTGGAGGAGCACCTTTAATTTCCTTCAAGAGCTTTTCCTCTGCATTCACAACTTGACTAATGGGTTGGCACAAGAGGCCTAGCTTTTGGCTGATCTTGGCTTTTTATATACCTTCCTCACCAAGCTTAATCACGTCTAGCTTTTAAAAAAATTGTTGGCCGGGGGCGGTGGCTTACGCCTGTAATCCCAGCACTTTGGGAGGCCGAGGTGGACAGATCACGAGGTCAGGAGACTGAGACCATCCTGGCTAACACAGTGAAACCCTGTCTCTACTAAAAATACAAAAAAAAAAAGAAAAATTAGCCGGGCGTGGTGGCAGTCCCCTGTAGTCCCAGCTACTTCGGAGGCTGGGGCAGGAGAATGATGTGAACCTAGGAAGTGGAGCTTGCAGTGAGCCGAGATCGTGCCACTGCACTCCAGTCTGGGCGACAGAGCGAGACTCCGTCTCAAAAAAAAAAAAAATTGTTAACAATTTTTGTAGACAAGATATTACTTTGTTGCTCAGGCTGGTCTCAATCTTCTGGACCCTGGTGACCCTCCTGCCTGTGACTCCCAAAGTGCTGGGATTATAGGCATGAGCTACCATACCTGGCCTAGCTTTTGATTTAAAGTGAGAGATGTGTGACTTTTCCTTTCACTTGAACACGTAGAGGCCATTACAGAGTTATTCACTGGCCTAATTTCAGTATTGTTTTATCTCAGGGAATAGAAAGGCCCAAGGAGAGAGAAAGAGATGGCAGAATGGCCAGTAGGTGAAGCAGTCAGAACACACACAACAGTGATTAGGTTGGCTGTCTTATATGTGCATGTTCTGTGGCACTCCAAAACAGTCACAATAATAACATCCATAATTGCTGACCAGAGATCACTATAACAGATATAATAATAATGAAGAACTTTGAAATATTGTGAGAATTGCCCAAATGTGACATAGAGACATCAAGCAGGCACATGCTATTGGAATAATGGTACTGATAGCCTTGCTCAGTGCAGGTTGCCACAAACCTTCAATTTGTAAAAATGCATTATCTGCTAAGTGTAATAAAGTGAAGCACAATAAATAAGGTATGCCCATATATAGAAAACTCTAAGGAGTCTACAAAAAATTCTTAGAATTAACAAGCAAATTCTTTACTGAATTTGCAGGATCCAAAAAAAAAAAACTTGCAGGATACAAAATCAACATATAAAAATCAGTTATGTTTCTATACACTAACCATAATCGATTCAAAAAGGCAATTAAGAAAACAATTCCATTTACAATAGCACCAAAAAGAATAAAATACTTATGAATACACTTAATACACTTAACCAAGGAAATAGAAAACATAGACATGGAAAACTATACAACATTGGTGAAAGAAATTTCGAAAGACACATAAATGGAAAGACATCCTGTATTTGTGGATTGGAAGAATTACTATTGTTACATCTGTCTTAGTCTATTTTGTGCTGTTACAGCAGAATACCATAGACTTGGTCATTTATAATGAACAGATATTTGTTGTCTCACAGTTCTGGAAAACGGAAAGTCCAATATCCAAGTTTCAGCATCTGGATAGGCCCTTTTTGCTACATCATTACATGATGGAAGGCATCATATGACAGAAGAGCAAAGAAAGAGAGAGAGGAGCAAAAGGCAGGCAAACGCATTTTCTTGATAGATAAAGGTATTAGCCCATTTGTGAGGGCACAGCTCTCACGAACTAACCACCTCTTTAAAGTCCCACCTCTTAATACTCTCACAATGGCAATTAAATTTCAACATGAGTTTTGAAGAAGACAAAGATTCAAAGCATAGCAATGTCCATACTTCCAATAGTGCCCTTATAGATACAGTGCAATCACTATCAAAATCCCAAGGGATTTTTTTTTTTTTTTTACAGAAAAAATCCTGAAATTCATTTGGAACCACAAAAGACTCAAATAACGAAGGAAAATTTGAGCCAGACTAACAAAGCTGGAAGTATCATACTCCCTAATTTCAAAATATGTTATGAAGCTCCATTAATCAAAAGAGTATATGACTAGCATAAAAACAGACATCTTGACTAATGGAACAGAATAGAGAGCTCAGAAATAAACCCACAAGGATGAAAAGGTAGTCTCTTCAATAAATAATGTTGGAAAAATTGGATAGCCACATGAATGAAACTGGACCCTTATGTTACACTACATGCAAACATTAACTCAAAATGGATTAAAGACTTAAACATAAAACCTGAAGCAATAAAATGTTTAGAAGAAAACATAGGGGAAAATATTCTAGACATTGTGCTGCCCAATGATTTATTGGATATGACACCAAAGTGGGATTACACCAAGTGGGATTATATCAAACTAAAAACCTCCTGCACTAGCCAGGTGCGGCGGCTCACGCCTGTAATCCCAGAAGGCTGAGGGGGGTGGATCACGAGGTCAGGAGTTTGAGACCAGCTTGACCAACATGGTGAAACCCCATCTCTACTAAAAATACAAAAATTAGCCAGGCATGGTGGTGTGCACTTGTAATCCCAGCTACTCAGGTGGCTGAGGCAGGAGAATCGCTTCAAACCGGGAGGTGGATGTTGCAGTGAGCTGAGATCATCATGCCACTGTACTCCAGCTTGGGCGACAGAGGGAGACTCCGTCAAAAACAAAAAACAAAAACAAAAACCCTCCTGCGCAGCAAGAAACAACAAAATAAAAAGATAAAAAGGCAACCAACAGAATTGGAGAAAATATTTTCAGACCATATATCTGATAAGAGGTTAATATCCAGAGGGTTAATATCCACCTGACAAAGGAATTCCTACACATCAATGGCAAAAAACAAATAACCTGATGAAAATTGGGTGAAGCATCTGTATAGTCATTTTTTCAAAGAAGACATAGAAATGGCCAACAGGTATATGAACAAGTGCTCAGTGTCACTAGTAATCTGGGAAATGCAAATCAAAACCACAATGAGATATCACCATACTTCTGTTAAAATAGCTATTATAAAAATAAATACATAACAGATGATGTAGAGAAAACAAACCCTGTGTACTATTAGTAGGAATGTAAATTGGTTCAGCCACTATGGAAATCGATATAAATGTACCTCTAAATATAGCATTACCCTTTGATCCAGCAGTCTCACTTTTGGGTATATATCCGGAGGAATGGAAATCTGGATCTCAAAGAGATATCCGCACTTCCATGTTTATTGCACAGTATTCACAATAGCCAAGATATGGAAACAACATATATATCCATTGGTGGACAAGTAAAGAAAATGTGGTATATACTTAAAATGGAATATCATTCAACCTTATTAATAATGAAATCCTGTCATTTATGACACCATGGATGAAACTGGAGGATATTATGCTAAGTGAAATAAGTTAGGCGCAGAAAGACAAATATTGCATGATCTCACTTACATGTGGAATCGAAAATAGGGAAATACGTAGAAACGCAAAGTAAAATGGTGGAGGGGCTGGGTGAGGGAGAAATGGGCAGGTTTTGGTCAAAGAGTACAAAGTTTCAATATTTATTTATACAAAATAAATAAGATCTGGATGTCTTCTGTACCATAAAGAGCCTACAATTCACAATAGTGTATAATATGCTTAAAAATAAGTAAAGAGGGTAGATCTTACATTAAGTGTTCTTACCACAAAAGGCGGGGGGAGACCAAAGGGGTGTAAACTTTTGGAAATGATAGATGAATTTATGGGATTGATGCCATGATGGCTTGATGGTTTCATAGGTATATACTTATCTCCAAACACATCAAGTTGTGTATATTAACTGTGTACAGTCATATCAATCATACCTCAATAAAGCAATTTTTTAAAGTATGTGTAGTTTTATACTTGAGAATATGTAATTATACAGAATTTGTATATATATGCATAGAAATTACATATTTAAATATAGAATAGGGAGTATCTTGGAGTGAACTTTCATCTGACTTTAATTTTATTCTTTTTTCTTATCTCTGTTCTCTGTTATCTACAATCTATCTATCTATATTCGTTTGTTTAGGAAAAAAGTTAGATATGCATATTCTCTCTTCATTATATTCGTTTCTTGGACGTGTTTGTCAAGAATAGATGTGGAGGAGGGAACAGATTAATCTACAAGGTTGTTCATCCGTATACTATTTTTGGTAGCACTGAAGTGATCATAACCTAAGTTCCTAACAGAAAGAAAAAAGCTAGAAAAAAAATTTACCCCAAAAGTATGACCTCATTCTTGGATGGAATCTCTCTGGTGCTTGTTCGCCGTCTTTCTCTGCCGCCTGTTTTTCCCCGGCCCTGCACCCCACCATCCCCTCAACCACACTCATAACAAAGAAGCTGGCTATAAATCAGAGATTTACTTTTAGAATGCTAAAAAAGAATTAATCACTGCGTTAATAAATATTTCTTCAATGAATCCATCTGGGTAGTTTGCTTTTTTATCTGTTGAATAAAGGGTTATTTATAAATCATCTATTAATGTAGTGAATAGGTATTACTTTTGTGTCTGGGGTGTTGTTAACGCAAACTCTGCATCTCTTTGGATTTACAGTTGTTTATAGCAAAAGAAAAAAAATCTTTGTTTTTCTTTTTTCTTCTTTTTATTTAAACAACAGGAAAAGACTCACGTTCGCAATGCGCAAAGCATTAGAAAGATACCGGTAGAAGACGCAGCTCGCCGGCGCCCTTTGCAGAAGATGCTGGGAAATGTAGTTCCTGTCGGCCGCGTGCGCAGGCGTACTTCTTGGCTTGAGAACCTCATCGCCCGACAGTGCTCTTTATTTTTCCGTGGAGCAGGTGACCTTTTTCTTTCCCGACCCTTGGACTCGTGTGGGAGGCTGGGAGAGAGGTCCGCTTCAAACAACCATTCGGGCGGGTCAGCAGAGGCCTGAGAATGCATTGGCCGGGCCCGGGGGCGGAGGCGGGGGCGGAGGAAAGGCGATTAGGTCAGGCTGGGAGTTTGGTTCGCGTTGCAGTGATGGCCCAGGGTGATGGTGACCTGGGCCACCATCTCGCTTCGGGGTGAGGAGCAGGCAAAGCCCTGTCTGCGCATCCCAGCCTTACCAGTCGGGGCCTTGGGTTCTCTTCTGGGTTGGAGGGTCATGAAAACAGAGCTCAGAGCTTTTGGGCCTTGCTTTGACTCTGATGGGGGGCAGTTTATCTGGGGAGGGGCAGCCACCTCAGACCTTGGTGGTAGACCTGGGAATTGCAAGAAAACCGTGATATAGGTATTTAGTGCCAACTAGAATTTAGGTTTCCCGACATCCAGTTCTTGCTCTTTCCTCAGAAACTCACCTCCTCGCTAGAGGTAGTTTGTTTAGTTTTACTGGTACATTTCTGAAGTCTCTTCTATAAAGAACTGTGGAATTGATTCCCTACACTCTGCGGGCAATGAAGAGCAATTGTTTGTTCTTTGAGATGGCATTTCTGGATGCACTTCGAAAAATTGTATATGCTTTACAAGTATTATTATTAACAAACAAATAGGGGGCTGATGTACTCGGTGCCACCCATCATGGGAGGATAAAGTTAGCCCTGTTTCTGGTTTGTCAGATTGGACCAGTGACCAGAGACAGGAATGTAAGTGGCCTTTCACTTCCTACTCTGCAGGGAAACAATCTGTTCCTAGACTCATTCTGACATTTTTACAGAGGGTGCGGGTTATATCCAGGTAGTCAAACAGGCTTCCCATCAAGACAATCCTGATTTCTCAAGGCCCCTTTCCTTTTTCAACTCTGCTTTCTCAGGTCTCTACTTACTTCTATAAGATGGCATCAAGAAGAAGGACCTGACCACTGGCCCCTGACTACATGGTCTTTGGTGAGCAGAACTTTTCAAGGCATTTCCTAATAGAAATTAAGCTGGGTTTAATTTCTAACGTTCCATCTTGCAGTGTGGAAAAATCATATGCAATTAAATGTCCCTTGAGAATCTTTTTTATTGCTCATTGTTTGCTTTCTTTCTTTTTTTTCTGAGACAGAGTCTCGCCCTGTTGCCCAGGCTGGAGTACAGTGCATGATCTTGACTCACTGCAACCTCTGCCTCCTGGGTTCAAGTGATTCTCCTGCCTCAGCCTCCTGAGTAGCTGGGATTACAAGCGTGCACCACCACGCCTGGCTAATTTTTGTATTTTTAGTAGAGACGGGGTTTCATGTTGTGCAACCTAGTCTTGAACTCCTGACCTCGTGATCTGCCTGCCTTAGCCTCCCAAAGTGCTGGGATTACAGGTGTGAGCCACTGCACCCGGGGTAATTGTTCTTTATAACTGACAAATAAAAATTGTATATATTTATCGTGTGTAACATGTTGTTTTGAAACATGTATACTTGCTTTGGGAGGCCGAGACGGGCGGATCACGAGGTCAGGAGATTGAGACCATCCTGGCTAACCCGGTGAAACCCCGTCTCTACTAAAAAATGCAAAAAACTAGCTGGGCATGGTGGCGGGCGCCTGTAGTCCCAGTTACTCCGGAGGTTGAGGCAGGAGAATGGCGTGAACCTGGGAGGCGGAGCTTGCAGTGAGCTGAGATCCGGCCACTGCACTCCAGCCTGGGCAACAGAGCGAGACTCCATCTCAAAAAAAAAAAAAAAAAAGAAATATGTATACTTGGTAGAATGGCTAAATCAGCTAATGAACATGCATCACCTCATGTACTTTTCATTTTTTGTGGTGAGAGCACTTAAAATGCTCTCATAGCAATTTTCAACAATACAATACATTGTTATGAACGATAGTTCATAATGTGTATTTACATGTAGTGTGTATACAACCATGCAATAATATACATGTATAAATGTACCCCCACTATGTTCTTTAAACATTAAAATAACTCAGCGTAGCAAGATGCTCACTTACGAGAGGGCTGTGAGAACTGAGACTGAGGAAACAGGAGATTCTCCCATCTCACTCTTACCTTTAGATGACATACTTTCTTGAACCTGTTGGGCAGATTTGTACAAATAAAATATACATATGTGTCTGTAATGCAGCTCTGCTGTATTTTTTATTTCTTGAAATATCACCTCTGTCCAGAGGGAGGGAAGATTTTCTTTCACTCACTGAATAAATATTCATTGAGCGCCTACTTTTTGCCAGCTAATATTCTAAGCATTGGGATATAACAGTGAATAACACAAAGTCCCTGCCTATGTGGAGCTGACAGTCTTGGATGGGACAATAATGTAAACACAGATATTCCTCAACTTAGCATGGGGTTACGTTCCAGTAAATGTGTAAGTTGAAAATATTAATTCAAAAATGCACTCATTCACCTAATCTACTGAACATCACTCGTAGTGATAAATAGGGGAAACTATACCAGAGTAACGGGGCTAGGGAAGGCATGGGACAGCCATTATTTAATATAGGGGAGTGGGAGAAGGCTTCACTGGTAGATGACATTGAATAGAGACTTATAGAAAATGAGAATATGGGCTGGGTGTGATGGCTCATGCCTGTAATCCCAGCACTTCGGGAGGCCAAGGCAGGCAGATCACGAGGTCAAGAGATTGAGACCATCCTGGCCAACATGGTGAAACTCTGTCTCTACTAAAAATACAAAAATTATCTGGGCGTTATGGCAAATGCCTGTAGTCCCAGCTACTCGGGAGACTGAGGCAGGAGAATTGCTTGAACCCAGGAGGTGGAGGTTGCATTGAACTGAGATCATGCCACTGCCTTCCAGCCTGGGCTGTAGAGCAAGACTCCATCTCCAAAAAAAAAAAAAAAAACAACAACAAAAAAGAATATGAGCCTTGCAGATATTTTGGGAGAGGAGGAGGATTAAGTTCCTCAGCAGAAGCAACAGCAAATGCAAAGCCTTAAGGTGCGGATATGCTTAACCTTTGTGGGAACATCAGGAAGGCCATGTGGCCTGAGACGGGTGAGTGAGAGCAGCACAGTAGGAGTTGAGATGAGAGAGGTAAGGCGTGTAGACCACACAGCACACAGGCTACTATAGGCCACAGCCAGTTTGGCTTTTGTGTTGAATGAGAAGAGAAAATGTAGGAGGTGATGGTGGTTGGTGTTATTGTTTATTCAGCTCTATTGAGATTTACATATAATTTACCAATTTTCATAGGAGGATTTTGAATAGAGAAGTGACATAACTTGACTGAGTTTAAAGGAACCATTTTGGATGCTCTGTTGAGAATAGAGTATAGGGTACCAAGGTCAGACATGGATACTGGCTAGGAAGCTAAAGCAATCATCCAGGTGAAAGATGGATTTTTCTATTTCCTTCATTATCTGACTTTTTAAGCCAACCAACACTTCATCCACCCCAAACTTCCAATTCCTCTCCCCATCTCCACTCTCATGTTTCCTATTTTACTAAGAGAACTAGCAGAGAACTTCCAAATGCTCTCACCACTACATCCCCTAACCTTCCAGGAAGTATTCCCATTATACTCCATAGTAACAGGAGGGAGCCTGTCCTCCCTCCTGTTACTATGGAGAAATGGCCTGAACTCTAATTTATGGCCAACTCCTCTACTAGTGCAGTAGATCCCACTTTCTCTCACTTTCCCAGGACAGTGCCTGGGACAATCATTGGGCAAAATTCCTGATAGTTTTGTCATTTATATATATTTTGCTTATTTAGATATATAGACATAATTTTTCAGAAAAATAGAAAAATTCAAATAAAATGCTGGATTTTTAAATCATAAATGATATAATATCCATCAACACTAATTTGCTGTGAGAGAAATCTGCAAATACATAATGCTTCTATCATTCTTGAGTTGAAAGGGACTTCTGTTAAAAGAGTTCAACTATAATTCCATTGGATCAAAACTATTAATAAATCCATAGAATTTTCTTCCTTTTCATAAATATTTCTTCCTGTTACTTCCTGTTACTCTATGCGCCACTCCCTCCCACTTTCCTAGGAAGGCAGACAGACATTGGAAGTAGAACATTGAGGTACAATGAATGTAATGATGTAACGAGAGGAAAAGTACAAGGTGCTGTGAGTTCATTTTTGCAGGTAGTATAACTATTATTAACAATGCGTATGACTCAAAGGTAATTTATTATGAACCTGGTGTGATTATAATGTGACTTTGTAAAATAAATACAAATAAACCTTTTCCACTAAGAGTATATGAGAGCAGCCATTTCCCCAGTACTTAAAACAGTACTGAAGATTGCCCGTTTTTAACATTTTTGCCAGTCTGATGAATGAAAATTAGTATTTTAATTTGTATTTCTGTGATTAGAGGTGAGCTTGAAAATCTTTTTGTATATTGGTCATTTGTATTTCTTTTGTGAATTTCCTGTTCATATGTTCATATCTTTTGCCAAGATTTGTATTGCGTTATACATTTTTCCTATTTGATTTGTACAAACTCTGTATAATACAGAAAATTGTCCTTTTTGCTTTATTAGTTGCAAATATTTACTCCCAGTATGTCTTTTGTCTTTTAATTTAGTTGATTGCCTTCTGTGTTTGTATAGTCAAATCTATGAGTCTTTTTCTGTATAGCCTCTAGATTTTATATTTTATTAAGGATTTCCCCATTGCAAGATTATAAAAATATTCTTCTAGTGGTTTTCCTGGTTCTTTTATAGTTCTAGTTTTATGTTTAAGTCTTTAATTCATCTATAATTTTTTTTATAAGGCAGCAGCTTTAAATTTATTTTTTCCCTAAGTGGATAAATCAGTTGTCCTAAGATTATTAAATTTTTATCCTTCCTCAAATAATTTGAACTGCTACCTTTAACAAATCCCTGCAAAATAAAGGGCCTATTTTTAGACTCAGTTTCACTTTATTATTCTTTCAATCTATCTCTGTGCCACTACCACCCTGTTTTAAAGTTAATGTAACTATAGAATATGTTTGGATGTCTAGTATGGGCAAGTCCCCCACCCTCAATCCTCATCTTTTTTCTTTTTGAAAAGTATGTATTATACAGGTGTTTTAGACAGTTTGGGCTACTGTAAAAGAATACTATAGACTGCATGGCTTAAACAACAAACATTTCTTTCTCATAGTTCTGGAGTCTGGAAATTAAAAATCAGAGTGCCATCATGGTCAAGTTCTTGTTGAAGGCCCTCTTGCTGGTTTACAGATGGCCATCTTATTGTTTTCTCACATGGCAGAGAGAAAGATCATTTCTCTCACGTTTCACCTTATAAGGGCACTAATCCTATTGGTGAGGCCTCCATCCTTATGACCTAATTACCTCCCCAAGGCCTCACCTAATACCATCACCTTAGGGGTTAAACTTTCAACATATGAATTTTGAGAGGATACAAACATTTAGTTCTTTGCTAAAGTTTAGTCAGTTAAGTTGGGGTATGCATTAGTATCCTAGCACTGCCCTAGCAAAGTACCACAAATTGGGTAACTTAAAACAACATAAATTTATTATCTCACAGTTCTGAGGCTAGAATTCCAAAATCAAGCTGTCGGCAAGGTCATCCTGCCTCTGAAACCTGTAGGGAAATCATTCTTTGCCTCTTCCTAACTTCAGGTGGTTTGCTGGAAATCTTTGATATTCCTCAGCTTGCAGCTGCATAACTCTGTTCTCTGCCCTTTCATCACATGACTTTCTCTCTGTATGTCTGTGGGTCTTCCCATGACCATCTTCTTAAAAGGGCACCAGCCATACTGGATTAGGAGCCCACCCCATTCCAGTGTGAACTCACCTTAACCAATTACATCTGCAGTGATCCTGTTTCCAAATAAGGTCACATTCTGAGGTACTGAGGTTAGGATTACAACATACATTTTTTGGAGGGACACAATTCAACCCACAACAGGGGAGAATTGACATCTTTAAAATATTAAGTCTTCTTATCCAGAAATACGGCTTTTCAGTTGATTTTCTTGAACTGCTGAGGAGTCAGCAGTCTTGTTTCTGCTTTGAAGTTACTCTGCCCTTTTGTTAAATTGCTTTTAAGATTGTTCTCCTTTTCTCTGATTTTCAGGAGTTTGACTATTCTTTTCGTGGGTGTAGCTTTCCTTTTATTTAGCTTCCTTATGGTTTGAGGGCAGTGGAATCTGTGAGTCATTGGTTGGGAAAAATCTATCCTTATTCCCTAAAATATTCCCTTAAATATAGCATCATTTCCATTCTTTTTTTTTTTTTTGAGACTCCACTTATGTGTGTGTTAGACCTCTTAAGTAAGTCTCATAAGCCCCTATGCTCGTTTTTAAGAGATAAGCTTTTATTGAATGATCTATGAAAAGGACTACATAAACTGCATCATCAGGAAGTAAAACATAAAACAAGGTATAGTCCATTCTCATCTGCTAATGAAAACATAGCCAACACTGGGTAATTTATAAAGGAAAGAGGTTTAATGGACTCACAGTTTAGTATGGCTGGGGAGGCCTCATAATCATGGCAGAAGATGAAGGAAGAGCAAAGGGACTTCTTCCATGATGGTGGGCACAAGCTTATGCAGGCAGAGGAACTCCCATTTATAAAACCATCAGATCTCTTGAGACTTATTCACTACCATGAGAACAGTATGGGGAAACTGCCCCCAGGAAACTGGGCCCATGATTCAGTTATCTCCACCTGGCCCCATCCTTGACATGTGGGGATTATTACAGTTCCAGGTGAGATTTGGGTGGGGACATAGCCAAATCATATCACAAGGTATCTTAGTTTGTGCTGCTATAGCAAAATACCTGAGACAGGGTAATTTATAAAGAACAGAAATTTATTTCTCACAGTTCTGGAGGCTTGAAGTCCGAGATCATTGTGCCAGCAGGTTTGTTGTTTAGTGAAGGCTCAGTCTCTGCTTCCAGGATGGTGCCTTGTGGCAGAGAACACTGTATCTTTACATGGCAGAAAACATGGAAGGGTACAAACCCACTCCCTCAAGCCTTTTTATAAGATCCTTAATCCCTTCCATGAGGGCTGTACACTCATGGCTTAATTACCTCCCAAAGGCCTTCACCTCCTCATATTATCACATGGGCAATTAAGTTTCAACATGTGGGTTTTGGGGGATTCATTTAGAATATAGCACATGGCTAAATGATGATTAAAAGAAAAACATAAGCTATAAGAAAATAGTTGAAATAAATAGGAGATTAACTTTAAAATAAGGTATCTCTTTTATTAATAAACTTTTTATTTTAGCATAGTTTAAGATTTGCATAAAATTTACAGATCTATTACAGAGAGTTCCCACATCCCCATAGCCAGTTTTCTCTACTGTCAACATCTTATATTAGTTTGGTACATTTGTCACAGTTAGTTAGCCAAGGTTGGTACATTATTATTAACTGTAGTATTTCATTAAAATTGTTTTAGTATTTATGTGATGTCATTTTCTACTCTCTGTTCTCATTTGAGATACCATGTTACATTTAGTTATATTTTCTCCTTAGGCTTCTATTGGCATCAATATTTTCTTAGCTTTTTAAATTACCATTATTCTTTTCTTTTAGCTCTCTGTACTTCATTTTGTGTATTTTTGTTGATCTGTGTTTCCCTTAGGCTTAATCTGTTGTTAAACCCATCCTCTGAGTTCTTAATTTCAAGCGTTCTGTTCTAGAATACTAATTTAATTCCTTTTGTTGATTCCAAATTGGTATTGAAATCTTCCAGTCTTGTCTCTATTTTGTCTATTCTTCTATTTTGTTTTCTCTTATCTGTCCTGTAGTATTGACTCTGTATGTCTAGTAAGTTTTGAACACACAATATATGGAAGTACAGCACCACATGTTTATCTTTTGTGACTATTCTGTTTGAACACACATGATACATGTATAACATACATATTGTCATCATGTATGAATGCATCATAGAGGTTCAACTTGATGGCATCTTTCACCAGGAAGGGTCCTCTTTTTTCTAAGAAGATATACTCACTTAGCCCAGCTGAGTTGGGGCTGGGCTGCAGTTTCGATAAGACTTATTCTGCATCTCCACTGCTTCTTTTCCTATGGGTGGCTCTCTTGGGCATTCAGTTGAGAATGTGGCAAGTTTTTGTCTCCTTCACCTTGAAAAACTGTGGAAGATTTGCCTCTGCCATTCACAGGTTTTCAGCTTAGCTCTTCAAACTCCCAACCCAGCTTCAAAATTCAGCCAATTCCTTGGGAAGAGTCTGGTCATGTGTTTGGAACCCCTTCAGTTCCCAGTTTTGTTACTCTAGTCACTTACGAATGCCAAAATCTATGTTAATTTCTCTGCTCTTGAGTGACCTTCTGCAAGAGGTCAAGCTTGGATTCTCAGCCTCTAGCTTAGGCCAGAATGGTAAGAATGTAGTTCCCCAAGGTGAGGTGAAAAGAGGCTGTACTTCCCCAGTGTCATTTCACCATTTGTTTAACACTTTCTTCTGCTTGTTTTGTTTTTATGCTCCCTCATCTTCCTGCTAAGTTTCTATAAGACTTTTCTTTGCAAATAGGGTACATATCTTTTAGTAGCAAGTTCTGTTTCTGTTATTCCTTTTCTGTTAACCATAGAGTGTAACACAAGGAAGATTCTATTGTGATTATTTAAAAAATGGCAGATAGTGATAACAAAGTTTTCTGGGGAGGTTGGTTGCCTGGTTGACATCCAAGGAATCTCATATTATGGCATTTATCTTGGTGAATTCCTCATCATCTGGGATCTTATCCTTCTTATATTTGCAGTCCCAGAAGCTTGAAATCAGTATATACATGGATTCACACCACACAAGCTTACAGAGGACAGATGAGTTAAACAGAAAGTGGATTTATTATTTTATATTGATGTGTTAGTTGGTGTTCTCCGGATAAACAGAACCAATAGTATATCTACATCTACATCTATATCTGTTTCTCTCTCTCTAGCTTCTCATTTTTCTATACCCTGTTATAATTGCTTTACTTGAATAATCAATTTTTCCTTTGTGTGTATTGTTGCCATTAATAGGGTTATAACAAACACCTTCTTGCACTACCCACTTATATCTCCATATTTTCTGTTATTTCTTAAATTGAGTTTATAGTTTACCTATATTTTGTATGTATATATACATACATATACACATATATTTTTTTAATTTTAGGTGTCTTTATAGGGAAACTTCAGTATTGCTTCCGTATATCCTCAACAGGTAAGTAGTAGACACCAAATAATAAACTTTTCGCCACTCTTGAGCCTGGAATTCTGAACCGTTTTTGAACAACTTAATAGTCCTCCACTTTGTCATTTTTAATTGTTAGCTTTACTCTTTCTTTTGTAAATGTCTGCAGGACTGATCCCTTAATAAGCAGGTACTTGTTTGATGTTTTAGGAACCAGTGGCATTGGAAGATGTCAGAGACACGGCACATGGATGTGATCTTCAAAAACTGTTACAGCCTCTTCTCATTGGGTGAGTACAGTTTCTCCAATCCCAAAATATGTAGGATTGTGAGATTTACAGGTGTTCAGCTGAGACTGAGCTTTGAGTTTAGGGACCAGAGACAAGATATTTCTGTACTGAACAGATGATAGTCCTTTTCTTTAAAACTTTATAAATAGGTAGTCTTGCTTTGTTACCTTAGAAGTATCAACATTTCTCTATCGCAGAATTCCTGAAGACTACTTAGGACATAATTCTAGGATCCATGGATGTTATCTTCCAACTAAGAAGAACCATATAAATAGATAACAAAGGAAAAATGGAGAAATGTCACAAAATACCAGCCAGGAAAGAATCAGATAACGAAAACAACCAAGAAGACCGGAATCCTTGTAAATAAGAGTCCATTTATCCATTATGGTGGTGCTAGTAACAATAGTGGTACTAGGAGATAGCTTTTGAAATGTTGGTTAGGGTCCTCTGTGCAGAGCCCCTCATCTGTATTTTAAAAACCTGCATTCATCTAGTAGAAGCAACAGCAACCTCATTTCTATATAACTTTATCTATCTTCTCACGTATCTCTTGATCTCAGAGGAAGAGTGGCCCTCTTCCGTTGTTAGTCTTTCCATTGTGTACTTCAGATTCCATTATTTTTTACTTATTTTAGGGCCTGATTTAATGACTGTTTTATGATTCAGTCTCTCCAGTTCACAAGCGCCTTTCCTTCAAGACACTAAAAAGGTTTTCTTGCTTTTAAAATAATATGTTGCCTAAAAATTTTTTATCTGCCTTTCAAAATTATTCTGTCATTACCAAATGTTTCAAACTTGTAACTAATATCCTCAATTCCTGTTCTCTCTTAATCTTTGGAGTTAGAATCTTGTCTTCTGCTAAAATTATTTTGAGATTCTTGAATTCTTTCTTGATAGCAACCTATTCTTAGTCCTGTGTTCATACTTTCTGCCGTGTTTGATATTTTGTTTTACTTTGTGTGACATCACCAGATTCTTTTCCATTCTAATCTTTTTCCAAATGCTTTTTTGTTAACTTCACTTGCTCCCTAACATAAACGCATGTGCCTGTATGGTTTATTTTCTACTTGTTTATTTTTTATCTCAAAAAGTTAGTGCATTCTGACATCCTCGAATAGTCCTTCTATGTTAACTTTCTTATATATATTTTTTCAACTTAAGTGTTTCACTTACATTCTATCCCCATATATTCCCCTGCTTAAAGTTTATCTCCATTAGAATGTCCTACTTCACTTTCAATCACTTTAACCTCAATATGGTGAAAGTAAAATCACCAACTTTCCCTAGGTTGCCTCTCTTTCCTTTTCTATCATTAGTACAACTATTCGTCCAGCCTTCTTGGCTAGAAACCATTGTATCTTTATGAATCTTGTTTTGTAAAAATTCCCTATAATCTATTTCAGCATTTTTTGTTGCTTCTTTTTTATGTCTTATCTACACTTGCACCAAATTCTTACTAGTATTATCCCAATCCAGGCTCATATTATTCATATTATGCCTTCTTGCTAAGTTTCACCATTGTTCTTTTATCCATTTTAGAATTAACAAGCTTTTAATCTAAAACATCACATCTAAGATATATTTATCCTGTTAATGTTCTGACAGAAAACTTCAGTTTTCCTGTCTCCTGCAAGATGACATTGAATTTCTCTGTTTAAAGTGTGAGAGTTTTTTATTATCTGATCCCATTTCACTTTTCTGGATTTTTTTCCTCTGGTTTCCAAAAACATACATACATTTGAATTAGTTCCATTGTCTTTTATTCACAACATTTTACTGAATCTTTACCTTTGATTTTATTATGCACTTTGTCTCAATGCTTCCGTTTCTTTTACCACAGTTATTGTGATAGCATACGAAATACATCTGGTCTTTGTTTCCAATTCTTGTCACAGAGCTTTGAAAGCCCTCCAAATTTCCTAAGTGATAGGAATATATTGTTTTTCATAGTACACCTTTTTTAAAAAAAAAAAAAGGTGTATTATGAGTTTATGATGATGAGGTGAAATAGGGTAGGGCCCCTAGATAGCCTCAATAGTGGGTCTGATGACTAAAAAGACCAAGCAACTAGAGGGTTAGAACTTTCAATTCCACCCACCAACCTCTGGGAAGAAAGATGTGGGGATGGAGATTAAGCTCTATACAAACTCTTAAACAGTGATATTTGATGAGCTTCTAGATTGGTCAACACATCAAGGTGCTGGAAGTGTAGCATGCCCAGAGATGATGCAGAAGCTCTATACCCCGTTCCCTTCTGCCCACCTTGCACTGTGCATCTCTTCCTGAATGGCTTTTTCTGAATTGTATCCTTTATAATAAACTGGTAAACGTCAGTAAAGTGTTTTCCTGAGTTCTGTGAGCCATTCTAGCAAATTATTGAACCAGAGGAGGAGGGGTTATAGGAACCCTCAAGTTGTAGCCAGTCAGTCAGAAGTATGGGAGGACCAGCTTGTGATTGTCATCTGAAGTGGAGGCAGTCTTGTGGGACTGAGCCCTTTAACTCGAGGGATATGATGCTTGCTCCAGGTAGGTAGTGTTGGAATTAGAGTAAATTGTAGAATATCTAAAGTTGGTGTCCAGAGAGTTGGAGAACTGGTTAGAATGGAAAAAATCCCACACATTTGCACATAGAAGTGTTCTGTGTTAAGTATGAGTTATAGAGAAGAAAAAGCTGTGGCTATACAATTTGTCAGAGTTGTTGTGAGTAGAGCAACAGTGTTTTTCAGACATATATATATTGATCCATTTCACCTTTAAACTTCCCTATTAATCAGTACTTATATTGAAAAATTTGACATTTTATCATAGCACTATTTTATTTTTATTTTCTGTAACTGATGAGTGAGCCTTGTTTTCTGCCTTTGTATTTCAGAGGAAAGAGATAATATCTTCTACTTAATCCTGGATACTATATCCAAAGTCAGAGCATCCACTCCAAAGCAGAGAATTTCTGAAAAACAAAACAATGTCATTATATGATGTTAGAATTTTTTTTTCAAATGATTTTTTTTCCTAATACTTCACGTTAGAAGAACTCGAATTTGATGACCAGTTTGAGAAACACCAGTATAACCAGATTACAGGAAAAAGCAAGTCAAAAGGAAGATCATGAAGAGAACAACTTTGAGGAAACATTTAATCAAAGACCAAAGCTTTTTAAACAACTGAGAGTTTGTATAAGAAGAAGACATCATACAGTAGTCCCCAGTTATTCATGCGGTATACATTCCAAGACCCCCCGAGAATGCCTGAAATCACTGATGTACCAAACCCTAACCATGTTCTTAGTATGAGCTACTGAATGACGAATGGGGGGGTAGTATATACAGTGCAGATACACTGGACAAAGAAATGATTCACAGCTCAGGCAGGACAGAGCAGATCACACAAGATTTCATCACAGTACTCAGAAAACCACAACATTTAAAAGTTACGAATTGTTTATTTCTGGAATTTTCCATATAATATTTTTTACAATTGCCCGTGGATAACTGAAACCATGGAAAGTGGAACTGTGGATAAGGCAGGACTACTGTAACTATGACATCAATGGTAGGAACCTGAAGCATAATTCTGCTGTAGTGGATTTTTTCAAAAGGCAACTCATGAATGAAAATAATTTATTAGATATAAGAAAGGATGCATTTGTATCTCAAACTTATTTACTTATTCTGGAAATAAATGAAAAGCCAACACCTATTACATACCCACAAAAATGAAAAAATAAATACAAAGCCATAGTTCAGTACTGATGGAATCTGAGAAAATTTATATGAGAGTGAACCCATACATCTGTACTGAATGTGGGAAAGGCTACACTTGCATTGCATCCCTGACCCAGCATCAGAAAACACATATTGGAGAGAAACCGTATGAATGTAAAATATGTGATAAGTCCTTTACCCGGAACACTAATCTTATTCAACATCAAAGAATACATACTGGAGAGAAACCTTATGAATGCAATGAATGTGGGAAAGCTTTTAGTCAGAGCACTAATCTTATTCAGCATCAAAGAATCCATACTGGGGAGAAACCTTATGAGTGTAATGAATGTGAAAAAGCCTTTAGTCATAGGTCATCCCTTAGAAATCATGAGAGAATCCATACTGGAGAAAAACCCTATCCTTGTAATGAATGTGGGAAAGCTTTCAGCCATATCTCTGCCCTTACTCAACATCATAGAATTCATGCTGGAAAGAAACCATATGAATGTACTGAATGTGGAAAAACCTTCAGCCGCAGCACACACCTAATTGAACATCAGGGAATTCATTCTGAGGAAAAATCGTACCAGTGTAAGGAATGTCGGAAGGTTTTTTGCCACAGTACATCACTAATCCAACATCAGAGAATCCACACAGGAGAGAAACCATATGAGTGTAATGAATGTGGGAAAGCTTTCAGCCATACCCCAGCCTTCATTCAACATCAAAGAATTAATACTGGAGAAAAACCCTATGAGTGTAATGCATGTGGAAAGGCCTTCAATCGGAGTGCACATCTTACTGAACACCAGAGAACTCATACTGGAGAGAAGCCCTATGTTTGTAGAAAAACCTTCAGTCGAAGGACACACCTTACTGAACATATAAAAATTCATTCTGGCATGAAACCCTATCAATGTAATGAATGTCAGAAACTGTTTTGCTATAGAACCTCACTAATTCGACATCAGAGGATGCATACAGGAGAGAAACCCTACCAGTGTAATGAATGTGGGAAATCCTTCAGCTTAAGCTCAGCTCTGACTAAACATAAGCGAATACATACAAGGGGGAGACCTTATCAATGTAATAAATGTGGTGATGTCTTTTGTCATAGTACATCCTTAATTCGACATCAGAGAACACATTTCAGAAAGGAAACCTTAGGCGAGTAATGGGTGTGGGAAAGCCTGCAGTCAGTTGTAGGTTATTGTTTACACCTGAGCACTCACAGTATAGGAAACCGTAAGATTGTTATGTGAGGAAAATCTTCAGGCAAAACACTCATTTACTTATTATGCTACTTGTACTGAGAAGAAAGACTATTCTTATAATTTAAAAAATGTGTTATTGAAAGAGAAAGTTATAATGGAAGTGTTCATCCAAAACTGAGGTTTGTTTTTTAAAGACATTTAGAAAGTTATTTTCAGAGATAATTTTATTAAAATATATATATTTGCTTATAAAAAAAGCCTTTTGAAGTACACAGAAATCTTAGTAGGATAATGAAAATTGTTCACTGTATACATAATCCCTTTTTATTAAGTCCTATGTTATATTTCAGTGTTCAAGAAACACTTTTGTAGAGCGTTTGAAAATAGAATTGACAGATTTCATTAATAGCCATAGACAAATAATGTTTTCTCCCACAAAGATACTATGCATTATTTTCTAAGATTTATGTAATAGTTTTAATGGACTATATATACATATATGGTTACAAAGAAAATTGCAACAAATTCTCAGAGGGAAATATTCAGGCACTCCCTAATTATTTTTTCAATACATTGCAGTAAAAATAGAAATGAAAACTAAAAGTAGCAGCCCAATATGATTTAGAAATTTAAAATAAGTTTCTAAGTAATTTTGGAGTTAAAGAATAAATCTGAACAGAAAAAAAATGATTATTAGAAGACGATAAAACTAGAACAAAATTATGCATTGAATTCAGAAAGGAAAAGGAATAGTATAAACTCAAATAAAATAAAATAAATGCTTTAATAAAGATAAAAGCACACATCAATGAAATAGTTACAAAAGGTAGATTTCATAAGGCAATAGACAAACTTCTAGCAAGTAGGAATGATGGAAAAAGGACAAAAAATCCAAGAGTAAGAAAATGATTATAAATATATATGGAAGGAAACTTAAATAGTCGAAATCAATCGTTAAGAAAACTAGCAGTTTCGTAAAGTCAGTACAAAGGTTTATTTTAGAACTTCTAGACTATTTCAAAAATAGAAATCTACATTAATAAAAACCTATCTTAATACATGCTGTAAAAATCATTTAATAAAATTCTATATACACTGGTGACTTTTTTAAAAAATTAGAAAATTCCTTATCTTGATAATGAACATTTATTAGTGTGTGTTCTCCAGAGACAGAGGAGAGAAGTAAGAGCAGGAATGGAGAGAGAGAGAAAGACAGGAAAGGAGGGAGGAGAGAGAGAGAAAGGAAGGAAGGAAAGGAGAGAGGAAAAGAAGGAAGGAAGAGAGAGAGAAAGAGGAAGGAAGGAGATGTGCATGGACATTAATGGATGATAAGAAGCCCAAGATCTGCAGTCAGCAAGCTGGAGACTCAGGAGAGCCGATGGTAAAGTTCTAGGCTTAGTTTGAAGGCCTGAGTCTTCTGAAGGCCAGGAAAACTGAAGGTGTAAGTTCCGGTCTGAGTCTGCAGGCAGGCAGAAAACCGGTGTCCCAGCTTGAAGACAGGCAGGGAGAGAAGTCTTACTAAGCCTTTTATTCTATTTGGGCCTACAATGATTGGATGAGGTCCACAGCCACATTGAATAGGGAAATCTGCTTTACTTAGTCTACTGGTTCAAATGTTAACCTCTTCTTTGAAACACATTCAAAGACACCTAGAAAAAATGTTTATTCAAATATCTGAGCACCACATATTTGGACTGTCAAGTTAACATATAAAATTAACCATCATGGGCTATTTACTAGAAACCTACAAGAAAAACCATGAATAACCCAAAACACTCTTACCAGAGACAGGAATGAGATAAATGATGTTTGATGCCACCATTATTAGTCAATATTATGCTAAAGATTCCAGGTAATCCAATTAGAGAAAAAAATAAGATAGCAATAATTTAAAGGAAGAGAAAAACTGTTATGATTTGAAATACATTCAGTATTAGAAAATTCAATTAGTAGAGCTACTAAAATGATATATGTATAAAACAATATACTAATAAAAAAAGTAGGAGAAATAGAAAAGGTAGTAGAAAGAAGTGACATTTACAATTTTGACAATCTAAAAATACCAGGAATTTTTAAAATCTGAGATGTGTTTATAGAATAAACCTTTTCTAAAAAATATAGAATAGTATAATAAATGAAAAGAACTGATTGGGAAAAATAATGTAAAAATAACAGTTTGTATTTCATTTAACTTTGATTTGCAAATTTAATAGAATCACAATATAAATGGAATTTTTAAAAATGATATCTATATTAAGATACAATTCACAAGAAACAGCTGCAGACAGAGGCTCCCACTGAGAAGAATGAAAACAGTGAGTGAATCCTGCACTGGTGACTGAGGTATCCAGGTTCTCCTGTTGGGACTGACTAGGCAATTGGTATGACTCACGGAGAGTGAGGAAAAGCAGGGTGGTGCAGTGGCCCACCTGGGAGCCACACAAGGTAAAGGGAGCTCCCACCTGCAGCCAAGGGAGGCAGTGAGTGAGTGTGCTACTCTGCCCAGGCAACCACACTTTTTCCATGGATCTGTGCAACCCACAGATCAGGAGATCCCCTTCGTGAGCCCACACCATTAGGGCCTTGGTGTGTAGCCATGAGGCTGAAGAGAGCCTACCACGGAGCTGTGCAGATTCTCAGCAGCCACTAGGCTGGAGACTGCCTAAGGCTGCTGAGTTCCCAGGGGAAGGAGTGGCTACCATCAGTGTGGCTTCCTGCTGCCTAAGATAACTGAGATCCTGGCGGGAGGAGTGGCAGCCATCACTGCAGCTCCAGTCTGCCATTTTCCCCCTGCCAGTGCTGGGGAGACTGGGCGGTTTGGACCCAGGAGGGATTCCCCACAGCACAGCATAGCAGCTCTAACAGGTTATGACCAGACTGTCTCTTTAGACCAGACCCTGATCAATCCTCCTCACTGGGTGGGGCCTGCCTGCAGGAACTTCAGCAATTCCTGCCAGGGGTTTACAAACAGAACTCTGATTTCTCTGAGACTGAGCCCCTGTGGGGAGGGGTGGTTGTCGTCTCCATGGATCAACAGACTTAATCTTTTCCCCCTGCTGGCTCTGAAGAATCCAGGCAGTCTGGATGAGTGGGATTCCACCCAGCACAGTACACCCCCTCTGCCAAGGGGCAGCTAGAGTGATTTGTTAGGTGGGTCCCGGATCCCAAGCCTTCTGACTGGGGGGATCTCCCCAACAGAGGTCACCAGACACTGTATACAGGAGCATTCCTCCTGGTCTTAGGTTGGTGCCCATCTGAGACAGAAATCACAGAGGAAGGAGCAGGCAGTAATCTTTGCTGTTTTCCAGCCTCCACCGGTGACACCACCAAGTGTGGGAGGGACCCCCAGCAAACTGCAGCAGCCCTATGGAAGAGGAGCCTGACTGTTAGAATAAAAACAAACAGCAACAACAGCATCAACAAAAAAGTTCCACAAAAAACTTATCCAAAGGTCAGCAGCCTCAAAGATCAAAGCTAGATAAACTCATGAAATGAGAAAGAATACAAAAACCCTGAAAACTCAAAAAGCCAGAGTGCCTCTTCTCCTCCAAATGATTGCAACACCTCTCCAGCAAGGACACAGAACTGGGCAGAGGCTGAGATGGATGAATTGACAGAAGTAGGCTTCAGAATGTGGGTAATAACAAACATTGCTGAGCTAAAGGAGCATGTTCTAACCCAATGGAAAGAAGCTAAGAACCGTGATAAAACATTACAGAGGCTGTTAACCAGAAAAACCAGTTTAGAGAGGAACATAAGTGACCCAATGGATTGGTAAAACACAACACAAGCACCTCACAATGAAGCCACAAGTATCAATAAGCAAATAGACTGGAGAAAAGAATTTCAGGGCTTGAAGCCTATCTTGCTGAAATAAGATGGGCAGAGAGGATCAGGAGAATGAATACACATACATACACACACACACACACACACACACACACACACACACACACACACCACATACACACACCCTATCACTCTCCAAAAGCTGAGCCAGGGCCTTGTGCCCTCTGCAGTGCCATCTGCTCTCCTGTCTGGTTTATCCTTTCCTCTCTCTCGGTTGGGCATGGTGGCCCCTTCACTTTCTTTTCATGGTCTCATTTCCACCTGCAGAGGTTTCTTAACTGGCTTCTATGGCCTGCTGCCCAGGCTTGGTGAGAGTAGGGTGCAGAGAGAGGGACAGAAAAGAGTGCATGGGATGCTGACCTCACCATCTTAGTTTGGTGAAATAATTAGACCAGGCTTCAAGTTGCACCAGAAGCCAACTATGGCCCCACTTACAAGTGTTCTGGCTCCACCTAGCAGCCACCAACTTTCAACTCCAGCTTCCCAGAGCCCTGCCTTTTACTGCAACTGCTGATTTACCTGGCAGTTTTTGCCTCTCATTTTTGCATGCATAGAACCTGGGGCCAGCAAGAGCTCTGCTAGTCTGACAGGGGGCTGAAAGGAGTCAGCACTCAGATGCCAGGAAATTTCCATTAAAATGGAAGAAAATTAAGAAATGAATTAAATTCTCAACTCAAAAAACTAGTAAAAATATTAATATAAAAAGAAACAAAATAATAAAGATAAAAGCAGATAATGGTGATGTATAAAACAAAAAAGCAGTAGAACTAATATATAGGTAAAAATCCTCATTTATTTATTTACTTGTAATTTCTTTCCCTCTTCTTTATTCCTCCATCTCCTTCTTTTCAATAAGGTGACACATTCAACTGGAGAGGGAGCGCTTCACCCTCTTCAGTCAGCTGTTTGTGCTTTTGCTCACTTTCACCTTGGGATTTTCCTTTTTTTTTTTTTTTTTTTTTGAGATGGAGTCTCCCTCTGTCGCTCAGGCTGGAGTGCAGTGGCACGACCTTGGCTCACTGCAACCTCTGCCTCCCAAGTTCAAGTGATTCTCCTGCCTCAGCCTCCCGAGTAGCTGGGACTACAGGTGCGCACCCACCACACCCAGCTATTTGTGTGTGTGTGTGTGTGTGTGTGTGTGTGTGTGTGTGTGTGTGTTTAGTAGAGATGGGGTTTCACCATGTTGGCCAGGCTGGTCTCGAACTCCTGACCTCAAATAATGCGCCCACCTTGGCCTCCTAAAGTGCTGGGATTACAGGCATAAGCCACTGCACCTGGCCCCAGGACTTACTTTTCATGTTATCCTAGGAGTTCCCTTTACTTCCCTCTTGTGTATAATCTCCTATTTCCTGGATCCCAGATCTTTCTATTTCTTAGTTTCTTCCCTCATTTCATGAATTTCTTCCTCCAGCAACTTCCCAAGAAAGGATACATGGAAGTAAAATTTTCAGCTTCTCATTTGTAAAACTGTTCCACTCTTACACGTGATTGATAGTTTGGCTGGATATAAAACTCTAGGTTAAATACAGATGTTGGCAGGGTATTAAAAAAAGAAAAACAACATAAAAAAGAACTCTAGGTTAAAAATCATTTTTCCTCAGAAATTTGAAGGTATTTCTGTATAATTTTCTAGCTTCTAGTGTTCCTGTTAAAAATGTCATTCTGATTTAGCACGTGACCTTTTTTCTTTCTTTTTTTGTTTGTTTTTTTCAAAGGGAATTTTGCTCAGTTGCCCAGGCTGGAGTGCAGTGGTGCAATCTCAGCTCACTGCAACCTCCCCTTCCTGAGTTCAAGCGATTCTCCTGTCTCAGCCTCCTGAGTAGCTTGGACTACAGGCACACACCATTACACCTGGGTAATTTTCATATTTTCAGCAGGGACGGAGTTCTCCATGTTGGCCAGGCTGGTCTCAAACTCCTGACCTCAGGTGATCCTCCTGCCTCAGCCTCCCACAGGGCTGAGATTACAGGCATGAGCCACCAGGCCCAGCTGGTTCTTTTTCTTGAATGTTCTAAATTTAAGTGATGTGCCTTGTTTTTGGCTTTTTCATTCACTAGTATATAAATCAGTGGTTGTATCATTTTACATTCCATCAACAATGTATGACAATTCTGGTTGCTCCACATTTTTCTAATATTTCATGTTTTGAAGTTTTTGTATGTTTTGGTCATTCTGGTTAGTGTGTCAAGATATATAATAGCTTTAATTTAAAAATATAAATAATAAAATATCATTTAAACTTTCCCTCCTCGTAAGACAGTAATATTCTTTTTGGTTTAGGAATTTGCAAACTAGACTTTTATATGCTGTTGCTGAAGGTATAAGTTTGTGCAGAGGTTTTAGTGGGGAAATTGTATTAGACCATTCTCGCATTGCTGTGAAGAAATACTTGAGACTGGGTAATTTATAAAGAAAGAGGTTTGATTGCTTTGTGGTTCTACAGGCTGTATAGGAAACAGTGGTGGCATCAGCTTCTAGGGAAGCCTCAGGGAGCTTTTATGCATGGCAGAAGGAGAAGTAAGAGCAGGCACATCATATGGCAAAAACAGGAGCAAGAAAGAGAGAGAGAGAGTGAGGGGGAGGTGCCACACTCTTTAAATCACCAGATCTGGTATGGACTCAGAGTGAGAGCTCACTTCTCATTAAGGGGATGGCCCCAGCCATTCATGAAGGATCTGCCTTCATGATCCAATCACCTCCCACCAAACCTCACCTCCAACATTGAGGATTACAATTTAACATGAGATTTTGGTGGGGATAAATATACAAAGTATACCAGAATTTATTTATTCAACATCTATTTTTTTTTGAGACAGCATCTCACTCTGTTACCCAGGCTTGAATGCAGTGGTGCCATCATGGAGTGGAGGGAGCTCAGTGAAGCTTCCAACTTCTGGGCTCAAGTGGTCCTCCCACTTCAGCCTCCTGAGTAGCTGAGACTACAGGTGCCCACCACAACACAGGGCTAATTTTTAAATTTTTCGTAGCGGTAGGGTCTCACTATGTCACCCAGGCTGGTCTCCAACTCCTAGCCTCAAGCAATCTTCCCTATCCAACCTTCCAAAGTGCTGAGATTACAGGTGTGAGCCACCACACCTGGCCCAGATCTTCATTTAGTGCCTACTATATCATGAGTATAATAGGAAATAAAACAAGGTCACGCCTCTACCAAAAAGATAGGCAATATAAAAATAAATAAACGAAGCAAGATGGCCGAATAGGAACAGCTCCAGTCTCCATCTCCCAGTGCGAGCGACACAGAAGACCGGTGATTTCTGCATTTTCAACTGAGGTACTGGGGTCATCTCACTCAGGAGTGCCGGAAAATCCGTGCAGGTCAGCTGCTGCAGCCTGACCAGCGAGAGCTGAAGCAGGGCGAGGCATCGCCTCACCTGGGAAGTGCGAGGGGGAAGGGAGTCCCTTTTCCTAGCCAGGGGAATTGAGACACACAACACCTGGAAAATTGGGTAACTCCCACCCCAATACTGCGCTGCAATACCGGCACACCGGAGAATATATCCCACACCTGGCCGGGAGGGTCCCACGCTCACGGAGCCTCCCTCCTTGCTAACACAGCAGTCTGCGGCAATCTAACCACAAGGCAGCAGCGAGGCTGGGGGAGGGGCGCCCGCCATCCCTGAGGCTTAAGTAGGTAAATAAAGCTGCTGGGAAGCTCGAACTGGGTGGAGCTCACAGCAGCTCAAGGAAACCTGCCTGTCTCTGTAGACTCCACCTCTGGGGACAGGGCTCAGCTAAAGGAGCAGAAGCCTGTGCAGACATGAACGACTCTGTCTGACAGCTTTGAAGAGAGCAGTGGATCTCCCAACACGGAGGTTGAGATCTGAGAAGGGGCAGTCTGCCTGCTCAAGTGGGTCCCTGACCCCTGAGTAGCCTAACTGGGAGACATCCCCCACTAGGGGCAGTCTGACACCCCACACCTCGCAGGGTGGAGTACACCCC